>NC_088383.1:90030000-90330000 GCF_037993035.2 Macaca fascicularis | reverse complement strand
ATATGGTACAGAGTTTGAATAAAACAGATATAAAAGTTACAGTCTATTAGGTGAATGCTTGAGAGACCAAACTGTCTAAACATTTTTTTAATCCCTACATGATAATGACTGTTTATGACTTTTAAAAATATTTTCCTATTTATTTTCCCCTCCTCACTTTCCCATTTTTCTCTACCTATATCCCCCTACCCTAAAGTAAAACTTGCTTTTGGTTGCCCTTAACCTTTCTCATATGCTCTTCCTTTTGACTGAAATATCATGTCATCAAAACCTGCATACTTATGTGAAAAATACCACTCATTTTCCATCCCTTGCTTTGATATCAGTTCTTCTGAAAGTTCTTTCCTGGTGATCCTGACAGCCATTGGACATTAGCTACATGCTGCTTCTCTATTTTCCCATACCACTCTCTATATACTGTCTTACAATGGCTCTTATTACACAGTTGTAAACAATATTATGTAGCCATATTTAGGTTTTCATGGATTTAGAACGTTTTAAAACATGTTGTCAATTGTGGTAAAATATGTAACATGAAATCTACCTTTTAAACTGTTTACATGTACAGTATATAATTGTTAACTATATGAACATGGTTGTATAGCAGGTCTGTAGATATTTTTCATCTTTCAGGACTCAAGCTCTATACTTACTGAACAGCAAATTCTCATTTCCCCTCTCCTCCTAACCCTAGTCAACCACAATCCCACTTTCTGTTTCTAAAAGTTTGAGACTTTAGATACCTTACATAAATGGAATCATTAAATATTTGTGTTTCACGTAGTATTATGTGTCAATGTTCATTCATATGATGACATATGAAAATATTCTCTCAGTTTTTAAGAAGTAGATAATATACCACTGTGTGTCATTTTCTTTATCCATTCATCCATCAATAGACATTTAGATCCTTTTCAACTCTTGGCTACTGTGAATAATGCTGCAATGAACATTAAAGTGCAGATATATTCCATTCAAGGTTCTGATTTCAATTCTTTTGGACAAATATCTGGAAGTATGAAGGCTGAATCATATGGTAGCTCTGCTATTTAATTTCTTTGGAGAAACTCCATAATGTTTTCTGTAGCAGCTGGACCAGTATGAATTCCCACTGACAGACTTCTAATTTCTCCACATCCTCATCAACACTTGTTATTTATGACATTTTCCCTTTTGTATTTTATTTTTATAATGACCATACCTGTTGAGGTATGAGATGATAAATTATTATGGTTTTATTTAGATTTCCATGATGATTAGTGGTACTGAGCATCTTTTTATATGCTGATTGGCCATTTGTATTTCTTCTTTGGAGAAGTGTCTATTGAAATTCTTTGTCCTTTTTTTAATTGGATCATTTGTTTTTGTGTTGGGTTATTGGAGCACCTCATGTATTTTGGTATTAACCCCTATATCAGATATTTGCATTCCATACATTGGCTTTTCACTTTGCTGACTGTTTTCTTATCAGTGCAGAAACCTTTTAAGTTTAATTTATTCCCACTTGTCTGTTTTGCTTTAGTTACTTGTGTTTTTGGTGTTATATCTAATAAATTATTGACATAACCAATGTTATAAAGACTTTCCCTTCCATTTTCTTCTAGCAATTTTAAAATTCCAGATCTTACACTTAAGTCTTTAATCCATTTTCATTTGACTTTTGTGTAGTTTGTAAGATAGAGGTCCACTTTTATTTTGCATGTGGATATCTAGTTTTTCCAACACCATTTGTTAAAGAGGCTATCATTTCCTCATCGTGTAGTTTTGGCACCTTTGTCTGGGATCATTTGATTGTATAGACTTTGGGTTATTTCTAGGGACTCTATTCTGTTTCATTGGTCTAAATTTCTGTCCTTATGCCAGTTTCACGTTGACTTGGTTACTTTAGTTTTGTAATAGGTTTTGAAGCCACAAATTGTGAGGCCTCCAGCTTAGTTCTTTCTCAAGATTTTTTTTTTGTTTATTTGACTATTCAGGGACTTTTCTGGTTCCATATGAATTATAGAATTGTTTTCTCTATTTCTGAAGAAAAAAATGCTGTTGAGATTTTTATTGGGATAACATTCAATCTGTAGAACACTTTGGGTTGTATGAAAATATTAACAAGATTAGATTTTCCAGTCCAAGAACATGAAGTACCTTTCCATTTACTTGCATATTCTATAATTTATTTTAGCAAAGTTTTGTAGTTTTCAGTGTACAAGTCTTTTACCTCCTTGGTTAAGTTTATTCCAAAGTATTTTATAAATCATGATACAATTATAAATGGAATTGTTTCCTGAGTTTTCTTTTCAAATTGTTTAGTTGGTATAAATAAACACCACTCATTTTTGTGTTATTTGTACACTGTAGCCTTGCTGAATTTATTAGTTGTAACAATTTTTGTGTGGAATCGTTAGGAATTTCTTCATATATGATTATGTCATCTGTGAACAGAGATAATTTTATTCTTACTTTCTGATTTGGGTTTATTTATTTATTTTTCTTGCCACATTTCTCTTTCTAGGACTTCCAGTACTATGTTAAATAGAAGTGGTGATAGAGGACACCCTTGTCTTATTCCTAACCTTAGAGGAAGAGCTGTACGTTTTGCACCATTGAAGATGATGTTACTGTAGGATTTTCATATATGGCTTTTATATATATTGAGGTTTTTCCTCATCTATTGATATAATCATGTGTTTTCATTTTTAATTCTGTTCATGTGCTGAACCACATTTATTGATTTGTGTACATTAAACCAAACTTGCATCCCAAGAATGAAGCCTACTTGGTCACAGAAAATTAACTTTTTCATGTGCAGTTTAATTTGGTTGGCTAATATTTTGTTAAGAATTTTTACATCTATGTTCATCAGGAATATTGGCCTATAGTTTCTATTGTTGTTGTTTGTGTCTTTGCCAGGTTTTTGTATCAGGGTGATGATGGCTTCATAGAATGAGTTAGGGAGTAGTCCCTCCATCTTGATTTTTGGGTAATAGTTTCAGTAGAATTGGTACCAGCTCTTCTTTGTATGTCTAACAGAATTTACTGTGAATCCTTCTGATCTGGTGCTTTTTTTTGGCCTGTAGAGTTTTTATTACTAGTTCAATCCCAGGCTTGATATTGGTCTGTTCATTGGTTCAATTTCTTCCTGATTTAATCTTGGGAGATTGTATGTTTCCAAAATTTATTCATTTTCTCTAGTTTTTCTAGTTTGTGTTCATAGAGGTGTTCATAATAGTCTCTGAGAAACTTTTGTATTTCTGTAGGATCAGTTGTAATGTCACCTTTGTCATTTCTGATTGTTCTTATTTATATCTTCTCTTTTTTGTTAATCTAGCTAGAGGTCTATCAATCTTGTTTATCCTTTGAAAAACACAACTTTTGGTTTCATTGACTCTGTATAGATTTTCATTGACTCTTTGTATGGATAAAATCAGTTCTGCTCTGATTTTAATTATTGCTTTTCTTCTCCTAGCTTAGGGGTGAGTTTGTTGTTGTTTTTATAGTTCTTCTAGATTTGATGTTAGATTGTTAATGTGACATCTTTCTACTTTTTGAGGTTAGCGTTAGTGCTATAAACATTCCTCTTAACACTGCTTCTCTGCATCCCAGAGATTTTGGTATGTTGTGTCTCTGTTTTCATTTATTTCAAATATTTTTTATTCTGCTTTGATGTTATTTGTTGGCCTAAAAGTCACTCAGGAGTGAGTTGTTTAATTTCCATGTATTTGTGTGGTTTTGAGCTATCTTGGTATTGCTCACTGTTTTTATTCCACTGTGGTTCCAGCGTATGGTTGGTATGATTTTCTTTTTTTCTAATTTACTGAGACTTGATTTATTGTCAAGCATGTGGTTGATCTTGGAGTAGGTTCTTTGTGCAGATGATAAGAATCTGTATAATGTGGTTGAGGAGCAGAACATTCTGTACATGTCTACTAGATCCAATTTGTCTAGTTACAATTTTGAGTCTAGAAATTTTTGGTAGTTTCAGCCTCAATAATCTGTCTAACGCTGTCAGCAGGGTGTTAAAGTCCCTGATTATTATTGTGTGGCTACCTAATTCTTTTCATAGGCCTAGAAGTACATGTTTTATGAATCTGGGTACTCCAACATTGGGTACATATATAAATTTATGATAATTAAGTCTTCTTATTCAATTGAAATATTTTTCGTTATGTAATGCCATTCTTTGTCCTTTTTTACTGTAGTTGATTTAAAGTCTGTTTTTTTCTGATATGAGAATAGTGACTCCTGCTCTTTTTTTTTTCATTTGCATGGTAAATCTTTCTCCAATGCTCTACTTTCAGCCCATGTGTGTCATTACCTGTGAGATGGGTCTCTTGAAGAGAGCAATTAGATAGGTTTTGTTTTTTTATTCACCTTGCCACTCTGTGGCTTTTAAGTGGGGCATTTAGATTGTTCACATATTAGGTAATATTGGTATGTGAGGTTTTGATCCTATCATAAAGTTGTTAGCTTGCTGCTTTGCAGTTTCTACTGTGTGGTGGCTTTACAGGGTCTTCAGGCTATGTACCTAGGTTTGTTTTTGTGGTAGTGGTTATTGTTCTTTTGTTTCCATGTTTAGAACTCCCTTAAGGTTGTCCTGTAATACTCGACTTGTGGCAATGAAAACTTTTAGCACTTGCTTTTCTGGAAAAGATTTTTATTTCACCTTCTCCTATGAAGCTTACTTTGGCAGGATATGAAATTTTTGGTTGGAATTTCTTTTCTTTAAGAAGGCTGAAAATAGGCCCTCAATTTTTCCTGGCCTGTAAGGTTTCTGCTGAGTTGGCCACTTTTAGCCTGATGGGACTCCTTTTGTATGTGATCTGAAATGTTTCCCTAGCTTCCTTTTAACAATTTTTCTATGGCAGTGACCTTGGATAGTCCAGTGACCCTATGCCTTGATGATGTTCCTTTTGTATAGTATCTCACAAAGGTTCTCTGGATTTCTTGTATATGGATATCTAACTCTCTGGCCAGATTAACGAAGTTTCCTGAATTACTTCCTCAAATATATTTTCCAGGTTGTTTAATTTTTCTCCTTCTCTCTTAGGAATGCCAATAATTTGTAGGTTTGGTCACTTTACTTAATCTCATATTTCTCAGAAACCTTGTTCATTTTTAAAAATTCTTTTGTAGTGTTAGCATATACCACTAAAAACTTACATCTTTTACTACTTTTACTTTCGCTGCGTCTCATGTATTTTGATATGTTCTGTTTCCAATTGGTTATCCCAAAATATTTTCTAATTTCACTTTTGATTTCTTCCTTGTCCCGTTGGTTGTTTGAGAGTGTATTATTTAATTTCCATGTATGTGGCTTTTTTAGGATGATTTTTTGCTATTGATTTGTAGTTTCACTCGATTCTGGTTGGAAGATACACTTAGCATAATTTAAAACTTTAAAAATTTGTTAGAACTTGTTTCGTGACCTATCAAATAATTAATCCTGTAAAACGTTCTGTGTATGCTTGACAAAACTGTGTACTGTCTTGCTTTTTGGTAAAGTATTCTCTATATGTTCATAAGATTCATTTCCTCTATATTTTATTAATGTCCTCTGTTTCCTTATTGAATTTTTATCTATATGTTCATCAGTTTTTTAAAGTAGGGTTTAGAAATTGTCTATTATTTTTGTGTTGCTCTCTATTTCTCCCTTTAGTTCTGTCACTATTTAAAAAATGCATGTTTGGGTCCTCTGATATTGGATGCATATATATTTATAATTATTTTATTTTCCTGGTGAATGGACCATTTCATGATTATATAATGTTATTATTTGTGTTTTATGACAGTTTTTATTTAAGGTCAATTTTATCTGATTTAGTGTGCTCATTCACCCCATACTCTTTTTGTTACTATTTTCATGGAATATTTTGTACCATTTTAATAGACTCCTTCTAAGTCTTTCATAATGCACATATTGTTCCACTTGATGGTATACCAGAAGTCCCACTTTGTATGTGTATATGTGTATATGTATGTATGTATTTATTAATTTTTGTACCTGTGACTGGATAATTTCAAATTACCTTTCTTTTAGCTTGCAGGTTTTTTCTTCTGCTTGATTAAGTCTGGGGTTGAACCTCTCTATGAAATTTTTTATTTCAGTTATTGTGTTCTTAGGCTTTAAAATTTGTGATTTTTCAAAAACAAAATTTGTCTCTTGTTTGATATTCTCATTCATTGTTTGTTTGCTAAGCCCATTGGGCATCTCTACAACAGTTACTTTGAATTCTTTGTCAGGTAATTAATATGCCTCAATTTTTCTTAGGATCAGTTTCTGGAGATTCATTTCGTTCCTTTGATTAGATCATGTTTTCTGTTTTACTGTATGCCTTGTAATTTTGTGTTGGGACCCACACATTTGAAATAACAGCCAGCTCTTCCATTCTTTCTGGTTTCATACTAGGAAACACATATGCAATCAGACTGGCTAAAGATGCTAGCAGCCTTTCTAGTCTTTTCTGGGGATGTGTCTTCTCTGGGATTGTGCATGCAAATTAACAATTAGAAGTTTTCCTTTTTTCTTTTTCAGGAGATTGTATTATCTTGGACCTTCTGGTGTCTATCTCTGGTATTGCAAGTTTTTTGACTAAGTCCACTGCTGAGCTGTTTTATACTCAGCATACCCCTAGGTATCTAAGGTATGCTTGTTCTGTCAGTGCTCTGAGTCAGGTGAGGCTGAAATCAGTCCCTCTCACAGCTCACTGAAAAACTATGCAATTAGATACATATTCCACTCTTTTCTTTCCCTCCCAGGGGAGAAGCCATTACTTAGTCTCTTAATCCTGAAGTAGTGAATTGTGCTGGTTTTTGTCTGTGGTTTTTGTGTTTCTTTGTGTGGTTTTCATTGTGTTCTCATGCTATCTATCACAAGCCACTGAGCTCTCTTGTTCTCTATGTCCCAAAGCATTCAAGGTATGATGGTTACCCATTAGTGCTCTGAATCACATGAGACAGAAATTAGTCCCTCAGACAGCACACCAAAAATTTGGAACATTCTACTCTTCCTTTTACTTTCTGAGAGAAGCCAGAAGTTGGTGTCTTTCTCCCAGTTATGCCAGACTTGGAGAGAAGCTGACACGGTCAAAATGGCTTTTCGTACCCATTTCAATGTGTTTGTTTTTGGTTTAGAGCTTGCATCACCCTGATTTCAAGAATTCTTTATAAGCATGTTCTCACTCATAGGTGGGAACTGAACAATGAGATCACTTGGACTCAGGAAGGGGAACATCACACACCGGGGCCTATCATGGGGAGGGGGGAGGGGGGAGGGAATGCATTGGGAGTTATACCTGATGTAAATGACGAGTTGATGGGTGCAGCACACCAACATGGCACAAGTATACATATGTAACAAACCTGCACGTTATGCACATGTACCCTACAACTTAAAGTATAATAATAATAAATAAATTAAAAAAAAAAAGATTTTTTGGACCATATGTTGTTTTAAGTTGGAGTTTTGGTGGAGAAACAAGATTTATGGATTACTATTCAGCTATCTTGCTGACATCACTTCTGGGTTTTGATCATCTTGTGCAGCATAGGTATCATAGAGTTGGTATTCAACAAATATCTATAGAATCTGAATAAACTACTGTCAATTCAGGCTTATAATATTAAACTTGCTTCAAAATGACATCAAAATGCTTAGCTTTGTGAAGACATACATGGCCTTGGCAGAGTTCATTTGTCTTCAAGACTGTGGGCTTCAGGGCATAGTGTCCATGTGTATTCAACCAATAAAATAACAAAGCCGTAAGTAATGCTAATAGAATTTTCTCCAATGATGGACATGTTTATTTCTGCTATCCAAAAAGATTGCCAGAAGCCATATGTGACTTGTGAGCACTTGAAATGTGGCTAGTGTGACTGATAGAATTTTAAATTAAACTTAAATTTAATTTTTTGACGACCAAATTTTAAATAAGTACATGTGGCTAATCATTACCATGCTGGACAGTGCAACTCTAAAAAACTTAAAAGCTGTTATATCTCTAAAAACGTATTTTGAAAATATTTATGCTACAGCATTCTCTCTTTTCTCATTGTGAGAAGGAACCTACAGTCATGCCATATCATTGTATTGACTTGTTGATAAGTTTCTGCCTGCTCCCAGACGCAGTTTTTGTTTTGTTTTGTTTGTTTTTTTCTTTATTCTTTTTTTTTTTTATTTTGGACATTTTCTTGGCTGTACTTATGCATCCATAAAACAGGTAATGACTCAATTTTATTGTTAATGTTATTACTTCATGGTATTTAAAAATTATGTCAAATAAATAGTATGCATTTATTTAGATCAAATAATACTACAAATTTTAAAAAAGAAGTGAGATATTTTTCTAGCCACCACTTTATCCCACTCCTGAGTTATGCTCCTTTGAAACAGCTACTTTGAACTTTTACAGCTATTTCTCCTAATATTTTCCTTCGTACATGTAAAATATGATTAAACCTATTTTTCAGATTTAAAGAATATTCTATATCCATGTATGGCAGATAAGGATCCAAATCTCTTTTATTACCCCACTGTCCACACACACACACATTCTCTCTCTCTCTCACACACACTCACATAATATAGTCATGTTGTAATTTTAGTCAAACTAAATTTTGAAAATGTACATGCATACATTTATGCAAATAATGTTTACAACTGAGGCAGAATTTGGGGGAGAAAATGTCTATCATTTACACTTGATTTTCTCCTTCATGTGAGCACTCCTGCTTCCTTTTTGCCTCTTCTCCTTATTCAATCCAGAGAAGCTGGGGTTATCAATCTAATTAATGAATTTGGTAGAAACAACAGGAAGATCTGACTTATGCCTCTTTCTCTCATGTCTTCCCATTAAAAATTAATTTGCTTATGAATTGCTAATTCTATAGAATTCAGCATTGGATCTTGATCAATTAAATGGGGGTCACAGGCTTTGGCAAAGTTTTAGGGTCTGGAAAACTTCTAACAGCTATACAGTGATATAATTTGGCTCTGTGTCCCCATCCAGATCTCATCTCAAATTGTAATCCCCGTATTTCCAGGGAGGGACCTGGTGGGAAGTGATTGGATCGTGGGAGCAGTTTCCTCCATGATAGTCTCATGATAGTGAGTAAGTTCTCATGAGATCTGATGGTATAAAAGTGTGTGGCTTTCTTCTCTCTCTCCCCCCACCGCCCTCTTTCTCTGTCTCTCTCCTGTTGCCATGTAAGACATGCCTTGTTTATCCCTTTGCCCTCTGCCATGATTTTAAATTTCTTGAGGCCTTTCCAGAAGCAGAAGCCTGTGCAGCCCACAGAATAGTGAGTTAATTAAACTTCTTTTCTTAATTTATAACCCTGTCTCAGGTATGTCTTTATAGAAGTGTGAGAATGAACCTATACACTGGCACACAGTGAGTTCTTAATATAAGTTACTAATGTTATTATCTGTGTATAAATTATACAATAAGAAGAACAGTTCAGATTTCTTTACATTATACTCTTCATGTTACTCAAAATGCCATGGTAATTTTGGGCAGAAATGTATTAACATCATCCATTAAAATGGCTAGGGTAAAAGATATGAACAGACACTTCTAAAAAGAAGACATTCATGCAGCCGACAAACATACGAAAAAATGCTCATCATCACTGGTCATTAGAGAGCTGCAAATCAAAACCACTATAAGATACCATCTCACGCCAGTCAGAATGGTGATCATTAAAAAGTAAGGAAACAACAGATGCTGGAGAGGATGTAGAGAAATAGGAATGCTTTCACACTGTTTGTTGGGAGTGTAAATTAGTTCAACCATTGTGAAAGACAGTGTGGCAATTCCTCAAGGATCCAGAACTAGAAATACCATTTTACCCAGCCATCCCATTACTGGGTATATACCCAAAGGATTATAAGTCATGCTACTATAATGACACATGCACACATATGTTTATTGAGGCACTATTCACAATAGCAAAGACTTGGAACCAACCCAAATGTTCATCCATGATAGACTGCATAAAGAAAATGTGGTATACACCATGGAATACTATGCGGCCATAAAAAAGGATGAGTTTATGTGCTGTGCAGGGACATGGATGAAGCTGGAAACCATAATTCTCAGCAAACTAATGCAAGAACAGAAGACCAAATACTGCATGTTCTCACTCATAAGTGGGAGTTGAACAACAAGAACACATAGACACAGGGAGGGGGACATCACACCCTGGGGCGGGCAGGCGGTTAAGGAAGGGATAGCATTAGGAGAAATACCTAATGTAGGTGATGGGTTGATGGTTGCAGCAAACCACCATGACACATGTATACATATGTAACAAAACTGCACGTTCTGCACATGTACCCCAGAACTTAAAGCATCATCATCATCATAATAAAACAATTTATACCGATTAAAAAAATGTTGTCTCACACCAGATACAGAGAAAAAATGAGCAGCCTCCAATCCTATTTAGGAAGGAGGTAAGACATAAATAAACAAAATATGGACTAAATGAAATATAACTTAATCAATCTCCCTAGATACATTTTCCAACACACCTGCAATCTATTAGGTAAAAAAAAAAAAATGGCTGAGATGACTGATAGTAACATATATGTGGATAGTCCAAGAGTACTGACCCTAAATTAGAGTTGTAGTCACTGCTATTATAAACAGTATTTTATAATAATTTTTTAAGTCCATACTGTTTTGGACGGAATTATCTCCCCCCAAAATTCATATGTTAAAGTCCTTAATCCCAATATGACTGTATTTGGACATAGGGACTTTAAGGAGGTAATTGAAGTTACATGGATCCCTAATCCAGTAAGACTACTGTTCTTACAGTAATAAGAAAAACTAGGAATACATGCACACAGAGAAAAGACCAAGACCATGTGAAGACACAGCAAGAAGGTGGCAGTCTGCAAGCCTAGAAGAGTGATCCCAGCAGAAAACAACCATGCCAGCACCTTGATCTTGGACATTCAGGCTTCAGAAGAGTGGGAAAATAAATTTCTTTTGCTTAAGCCACCCAAATCTGTGGCATTTTTTATGGCAGTCCAAGAAGATTAGTACACACATTTTATCAATTGGAAATACAACAGGATTCCATAACTTTGAACCATCCAAAATTATTTAATCATTGTACTGGAGGTCACATTCCTTTATTTAATAATTGATTAGATCACTTTTACTCTTCCTAGAACCATTTTTGTGTCATGCTTTATTTGTTCGTTGGGAATGAAATTTTGTTTCCTATTATAAATACTGGAATGCTTTTATCTCATTTCCCTGTCTAGAAAAATGAATCATGGACAGATATTAACACTAAACAATACTTTGGGCAAATAATTGTTTGTGTTTTAAGAGTGAGGGCCATAAATTGCATTAATAACTTCACTCTATTAATCAGTGCCTCTTTTCATTATAAAATAAATACATGTACACACACATTAAATTACTCTATTGAGGGAAGGAAAGGCATTTGGATATGTGTTTGTGCATGTGGGGTAGTTATTAAACAAATTAAAAGAATTAGAACATTTTTAAATTTTAAAAATATATAATGCCATATTTAACAGTTATGAAACTATGCTCTGTTTCTCATGAAAAATGTATGTAAGTATACAAAAATGAATATAATAATTGCAGAATGAATAAAAAGGGAGAATAAGAAATATATGTGAGCATTTCTCTTTCCTAAAAACTTACACACAGAAGTTCACTGTCTAATTAACCATTGCTGAATGACTGGATTTGTAATCCAAGGATGTTCTCTGTATCACTGGTGAAAGTAAGTGGAACTCGAACAATGTGCCACAAATTTGAAAAACCATAAGACTTAGTTTTTGGTTGCTATAACAAATTATTATAAACTGGGTAGTTTATAAACAACAACTTACTTCTCACATTTTAGGAGGTTGACAAGTCCAAGATGAAGATGCAGTAGATTAGGTATCTGGTGAGGGCCTGCTTACTGGTTCTTGGACAGTGATCTTTTTGCCCCTGTTTTCACATGTTGGAAACTGGGAATGAGCTCCTTTAGTCCTCTTTTATAAAGGCACTAGTTCCATTCATGAGGCTCAGCTCTCATGACCTAATCATCTCCCAAAGGCCCCAAATTCCAAATGGAAATTTGTAATTTCCATTTCAGAGGCAAGAACCAGAGCTGTCAAGTGACTTAGATATGGGAACACAGCTAACAAGTCATCACTTAGGATTTAGAATGCCTGTTTTCTTTTTCCATGTTGCTGCTTATTCAGTGAGTGGTTTTTCCCACTTTATACTGTATTCATATGTAGTAACCCTATTTGTGAGCTTCGGGGAATAGTTATGTGCTGAATAAACACTTATGCAAGTTTACATTAATCACATTATTTTTCAACTGTATGTTCCATTCTTTCTCAAAAAAATAAAGATGGTACATTTTTACCAAATCTAAGTGACATGGTCAGTCATTAATTAGTAAAAAAAAATTCTCAAACACACAAAATCCTTCCTTTTTAAAAATAGGATATTAGTTCTACTTTACAAAGCTAATAGCTATAGCTTCTCTAGAGACAAGTCCAACTGCCCAACGTGCGGCAAAGTTATAATGAAAAGATAACTTTTAAAATGTACCTCATTAGTCTTTAGTATATATCTATGAAGGAGGTAACTGTTGGCTTAAAATGTGTATAGGATGAGAACTTGAAAAAAATAGAGGTAATGTTAATATTCAAAATGTTACAATTTATACATTAAATAGAGATTTGGGCTGGAAATAATAATTTGGAAATTATGTAGATTAAATTAAAAATATTTTATACAAAACATCTTTGCCAACATTCTCAGGTTTTTCATTTGTAATATTTTCTGAAAGAAACAAAATGAAATAAAATGACTATAAATACTGGAGTAAAATAATTTTTTAGAAACAATAATTTCCATTATAGTATACTAATTACTACCATAGTAATATCCACACTTTAAAAATTTTTCCATTTTGATAACTGAAAAATATTTTATTTTTGAAATTTACATTTACTTGAGGTAAATTACTTTCAACGTATGATTTAATGCCCAAACTGGCATGAAAAGGAAAAGTAGAAAAAACATTTGCAAAGTTTCAAATATTTTTTTCTAATGCTTTAGTTTTTAGGAAGCTAATGGAAAATACATCCTACAAAAATGAGAAAGCAAATTACAAGAGAAGAAAAATTCTTAAAATATGGATCTCAACAAAAGATATTTGAATGGTAAATTTGGATAAATAGACGGTCTTCAGAAAAATGTCCAAGTCATAGTTGTCTCTCCTGTGCCATCACTCTTTCACTGTGAAAAGCCCCTGGGATTTAGAATCTTTCTAGAGTGGAAGGAGTTAGAGAAAAATCTTGAGTTGGCTGCAGAAATTTACAAATAAATGGGATTAATCCAAACTGTCAGATTTTTTTTTTTTATGTTTGACAGAATAAAAATGTGTTGTAAAAGCAATGCAGTTATAGTAATAAAGTTACATATTTCAATATTTGTGTTTATTTTCTAGAAAAATATATATCAGGTCCTATATTAGTGTTCTCCTGAGGAACAGAACCCTTTATATATACAAAGAGATTTATTATAAGGAACTAGACCATATGATTATGGAGGCTGGAAAGTCCAAAATCTGAATTGTGAGCTGAACCAGCAGGCTTGAGACCCAGAAGAGCTGGTGTTTCAGTTTCATCTGAAAACTGGCAAGCGGAAACCTAGGAAAGCTGATGTGCAGATGAAGTCTGAGAAGGTGGTCTTTGTGTTCCATTTAAGCCTTCAGCTGATTGGATGAGGTCCATCCAAATTATGAAGGCCAGTCTGCTTACTCAAAGATCACCAATTTAAATGGTAATCTCTACCATCTCACACCAGTCAGAATGGCTATTATTAAAAAGTAAAAAGACAACAGATGCTGGTGAGGCTGGGGAGAAAATTGCATGCTCATACACTGTTGGTTTAAATATAAGTTAATTCAGCCATTGTGGAAAGCAGTGTGGAGATTTCTCAAAGAACTTAAACTAGAACTACCATTCGACTTAGCAATCCCATTGTTGGCTATAAACCCAAAGAAAACTAAATTGTTATACCATTAAGATACATACACTCATATGTTTATCACTGCCCCATTCATAGTAGCAAAGACATGGAATTAAACTAAGTGCCCATCAATGGATATATTGAATAAAGAAAATGGGGTACATATACACCATGGAATACTATTCAGTCTTAAAAAGAATGAAATCATGTCCTTTGCATTAAATGAATAGAGCTGGAGGCCATAATCCTAGGAGAATTAACACAGGAAAAGAAAACTACACAGTACATGTTTTTATTTATAAATGAGAGTTAAACATTGAGCACTCATGGACATAAACATGGGAACAATAGACGCTGCTGACTACCAGTGGGGTGAAGGAAGGAGGGAGATGTGGGTTGTAAAACTACCTATTTTACTATATGCACCATCTGGGTGCAATATACCTATATAACAAACCTGCATGTGTACTCTGTGTATCTAAAATAATAGTTCAAATTTAAAAAATTATAAAAAAATAATAAATAAATGTTTATCTCATCCAAATACACCCTCCGAATTGACAACTAAAATTAACTACCATTGATCCTTTGTTCAAATAATTGCATGGAATGTTTTCAGAGATGAAACATGGGTGATGCTAAAGCTGATTCTTTTTTGTTGTTGTTTTTCTTTTTTTTGGTGCAGTGATGCAATCTTCGCTCAGTGCAACCTCCATCTCCTGGGCTCAAGGGATCCTCCTGTCTCAGCTTCTTCAGTAGCTGGGACTACAGGTGTGTGCCACCACATCCAGCTAAGTTTTGTATCTTTTTGTAGAGATAGGGTTTTGCCATGTTGCCCAGGCTGGGCTCAAACTCCTGGGCTCAAGCCTATACTGAAAGGTAGAAATTTATGAAGAAAGGGATAAGCATGAAAACATAGATCCTTTTAACTTCTAGGTTTGTGTTAGAACTACTTGTTAATGACAGTAACACTTCTGATTACATTGTGGGCTAGGCTCTTATTCTGGAATTATCCATATTCATTTTCAGTCACCAGGCTTGAGAGTCTGTAAGCAAAACTAACTTCATATGCAGTGAATATGAGGCACGTGTTCCATCTTCTATTACCATAAAATTAATCTCCTTAGATTTGCCACAGTGGAGTTTCAAATCCTAAAATTGCACTCAGTAATATATAAAATGCTGCTGTGCTTATAATTTCACCATCTTATGTTTAGCTACAATTGGAAATGAGGCCTACTAGAAGTACATAATCAATTTAGTAAATTTATCTTTGCTTCCTTAGACAATTTCCTTTGAAATCAAACACTTGTGGAAATGTTGATTACTTGAATGGCATAAGAATGGCACATTTTTCTGAGTGCTTCATTTTTCTATTTCTCTCATTTTCACACAGAATACTTTAGTCTTTCCTCAAGGGGGGAAAACTGTTATGCAATAAATGAGACAGGCTTTGAAACTTCAAAGCACTCATACATGTTTTCCGTGATTTTATGAAAAGTCTAATAGGTTTTCTTGATTCAGAATACAATTTTAAGAAACAAATAAAAATAAAATAAATAGCTAAATAAAATGAGAGAGTGAGAGAGAGAGAGAGGAAGTTCTGTATCCTAGGAAACCCCACAGAGGTATCACCTTCTTGCCATGATATAAGATAACTTAGTGAGTGTAACATTGCACGATAAAATTGAGCCATCATATATGGAACATCTTACTGATGTGACACCTGTCTCTTCACCTTGGGTAATTTGGCCCCAAAAAAATCCATGTACAGAGCATTAAGACTGGACAGTAATTTCCTGTACTTGAGATCTGCATGTACTCAAAAGTATTAAACATGACCAGTTTCTCTTTTCGCCCTCTCAGTCTCTTCTACTTTATAGTCTTATGTAAAGCTTCACAGTAAAGATAGCTAAAAGGTCATGCTCTGAGGAAGTGAGATCTGTGATAGAGGCCTGAAAGACTCCCCAACATACCCTCCCTATACAAACACAGCCATGCAGTGCCACTAATAGAGCTGAGCTATACTAGCAAATAGGAGGCTCAAACATCACGTTCCCCCTGCCAGGAACACTCTTCTCATTTCTCACTTGACTTGTTCCTTTTTATCTTTCTAATCTCAAGACCTTCAAAAAAGGGCCTTTCTAGCTATTTTTATAGCATCTATAGGATGGTTAATTTTATATGTCAACCTGAATGGGCTACATGATGCCCAAATATTTGATTAAACATTACTCTGGGTGTAAGTGTGAGGGTGATTCTGGATGAGATTAACATTTGAATCAGTAGACTGAATGAAGCAGATTGTCTTCTCCAATGTGAGTGGGCTTTACTTACTCAATCTGTTGCAGGCCTGAATGGAACAAAAGACGAGTTAAGGGATAATTCATTCTCTCTGCCTGATTGTTTATGACTTGAGACATCATCCTCACTTGTACTTGGACAGGAACTATGCTACTGGCTTGCTCTCCTGGGTCTACAGCTTATAGAGGGCAGACTGTGGGACTTCTCAGCCTTCATTACTGCATGAGCCAATTCCTGATAATCTCTCTCTCTCTCTCCCCCAGTGAATGTGTGTGTGTGCACATATGTGTGTATACATACATATATATATAAAATATTGTCTCTGTGTATATGTGTGTGTTTATATGTGTGTGTGTGTGTATTGCCTCTGTGTGTATATACGTGTGTGTGTGTGTGTGTATATATATATCTACGGAGAACCCTGAGTAATATAACTTAGTTATTTCATTCATAACACTTTTTGCAAATTATGACTATACATTTATTTGTCTGCATACATTTGTTTTGTTGATGTCTCTTTTTAGAATATAAAATAAATCCAGTGAAGGCAAATATCTTGGCTCTTTAGCTTGCTACTGAATACCTAACATCCAGCACATTGCCTGGAACATAAAAGGTGCCAAACAAATTTGTGCTTATTACATAAATATATAAATAAATGAAATAAATGAAAAATGTGATATATAGCTTTGTTTCCTCACCTGTAGAGAAAGTAAATTGTATTTTTTTGGTATGTATTTAGCAAGCTTATGTGGGGATCATCTTTAGAAATGCATAAAAAATAGTATTTATACCTCTAAACTCCATATAGATACTGGAGATTTTTCACATATGATTTCATCTACCAGGTTATTAAATCCAAACTGTAGCAGTGCAGTTTTGATGTCTAGGTATCACTTTCCTATTAATTTTTAGGCCGTTCAGTGGTTTTCTTTAATTGATTTAATATAATTTAAATTTCTCCTCACACTATTCTCTTCTAGTTGTTTTATAATTTCAAGCATAGGGGGTGGCTATGAGTTCATTTGCTTTCTTAGAGGGAACTGTGTCTCAGAGAAGTTGCAACCTGCCCAATACTACCTGTGTTAAATAACTGACAGAAAGAGTTCAATTTATGTGTCACTACTTCAGATCACTCTGTTAAATCATAGGTGGAATGCATAGCAAACAGGAGGGTCAGTCATATTCCTTGAAAGTAAAATAGAATGGTTAGAACAATTTGATTTAAATGACTTTTTAAATTTACTTATTTAGTAATAGAAAAGTCAGTGTCAGGTCAGGCGCAGTGGCTCACGCTTGTAATCCCAACACTTTAGGAGGCCGAGGCGGGTGGGTCACCTGACGTCAGGAGTTCGAGACCACCCTGGTCAACAGGGCAAAACCCCGTCTCCACGAAACATACAAAAAAAAAAAATTATCCAGGCGTGTTGGTGGGCACCTGTAATCCCAGCTACTCAGGAGGTTGAGGCAGGAGAATCGCTTGAACCGGGAGGTGGAGGTTGCAGTGAGCCAAGATCATGCCACTGTACTCCAGCTTGGGTAACAGAGCGAGACTCCATCTCAAAAAAAAAAAAAAAAGAAAACTCATCCTTTAATATATTATGCATAATTATGCTTGTAGTGGAGTGAGAGGATAAAGACATATTTTATATATATATATATATAAAAGCATATATATAAAATATGTATAATTTATGCATATATAATTTCTTTATATATAATTAAATTACCTTTACATAGAGTTTCTTCTGCCTCTGTTTGGGTTTCTGTGTAATCCAAGGGTGCCTGGTCAATCTTTCACAGACAGTAATCTTAAGCATAAGTGAGCTGCTTAGAGTACTTTGATACTCTTAGTGAAGCAGTTCATTATTTGTATTAAAGTAAATGTACCATAGACAGAATAATCACCTCCCAAAGATGTTCAAGTCTTAACCCAGAGCCTGTGAATATGTTTTCTTACATGGCAAAATGATTTCTCATGTGTGATTACATTAAGGATCTTGAAATGAGAGACTATTCTGGATTACCCACGTGAGTCTAATGTAATCATAAGGATTCTTATAAGAGAAGCACAGGAAGGTCATAGTCGGAGAGAAAATGTAAAGATGAAAGCAGAGGTCAGATAATTGAAGGTACTATACTGCTGACATTGCACATGGAATATGGGATCATGAGCCAAGGAGTGCAGGCAGCCTCCAGAAGCAGGAAGAAGAAAGGATATGTATTTTCCTTGAAAGCCTCAGAAGGAACCCAACCTTGTTAACACCTTGATTTTATCTCTTTGAAACCCATTTAGGATGTCTGACCTCCAGAACCATAGAATAAGTTTGTGTTGTTTTAACCCATAATGTTAGTCATAATTGTCTTAGAGCAATTTCATATGTCTCAGTCTATTTGGGTTGCTCTAACAAAATACCCTAAACTGGGCAATTTAGAAACATGAGAAATGTATTTCTCACAGTGTTGGATCGGAGGTCCAAGATCAAGGCACTAATAGATTCAGTGTCTGGTAATGACCTGCTCCCTGCTTCATAAATGGTGGCTTCTGTCTGTGTCCTTACACGGTGGAAGGGGGCAAGGCAGCTTTATGGTACCTCTTTCATAAGGACATTGATAAAACACAGTACATCCTCATGACCTAATTATCTCCCAAAGGCACACCTCCTAATATCATCACATTCATGATTATGTTTCAACATTATAAATTTTGGGGGAACATAAACAGTTCATGCATTGCAAGCAGCAACAGGACTCTTATACAAAGAGTCACCCTGCATTTCATGATACTTGAATTATGAGCTATGAACACTTTACAATATTTTTCTTTACTTCCTTTAATCACTTCTCATACAAATACCAAGTACATAAACTGAAATCAAAAGAATAAGAAAACATTTATCAAACATTCAATAAATATTTACTGAGCAAAAACTAAATTTCAGGGACTTAAAGGTCCTGGAAATAAATGTAAGGGTAAATGATATTAAAACTATAAGGCTCTGTTTCAGAGCAGAGGCTGGAGAATGCAATTCATTATGGATCTTTAGGCACAACAGAGCTAAGAGAGTTATAGGATCAGATTCATGTGTTTCACATGGTGAAATCTGTGAAAGGGCTCAGAAGAGGTTATCTTTAGAAGTATCTATAATTCAAGTTAACAGCCTTCAAAGGTTTCAATAGCAGCTAAACCTCATTCATCATTTCAGGGAGAAATAAATCTACTTCAGTTGGTCTCACACAATTATTCCAAGAATTGCCTGTGAGTTGTCAATTTTTTCTTTGTGTGTATTAGCAAAGTTTTCTCTTTAGTTTTAGGATGGGTTATACAAAAGCATCCAAGAATGCCACTGCTTCTAGTTGGCCATCTAGGCTCTGCCCCTTCCTTGCACTTACACAAAAATTAACTCAAACTACTAGTTTGAATCACCAGCAAAATAGTGAAATAACTGATTTTATAAAAGTCACATCAAGATCAGGCCAATTTTTAAAATAAGCAATCAGTTGTACAGTTTTAAAACCTTCATTGTTTGCTCATTACTGTATAGGTGTGTACTCTTGGAATATATACAAGTGTGTACTCTTAGGATATATCTGTCTCCTCATTGTGTCTCCAAAATTATTCATATGCTGCTTGCAATAGTGCCTAACTTTAAAATGGCATGTATGATTATTTAGAATATACACTTTATGTTATTTGACTCTCTCAGTTTTTTTTACAGAAATTATGAAAATAATTGTAATTTTTAAAACTTTTTCTTCAGGGTAAACTTCAAACTCATAAAAAAGTTGTTTCATCACCTTAAGAATTGTCAACTCAGGGCCAATCTTAATGCATCTGTACTTCTGTACTGATTCATTTTAAAGCAAATGTCTTCCATTTTTATCTGTAATTTACCATGATGCAAGTATGTACCATGTATCTTCTAAAAGACAAGAATGTTTTAAATAGACATAGGAATAATCTAATATCTGAAAAAAGTTACTTAACTTCAAGTAATTTGTCAATAGAGATCTCAGAATTTGTGTATTACATGTAACCTTACATAAGTGCTGAACGTTAAATTGTCTCCTATATTTATGAGAAAAATATTTTTAAAGAGATGGATCAGTTTTTTGGAAAGAATATTTCTTAGATGGTATACATTTCCATCAGAAAACA
Organism: Macaca fascicularis; assembly: GCF_037993035.2. Classification (NCBI taxonomy): domain Eukaryota; kingdom Metazoa; phylum Chordata; class Mammalia; order Primates; family Cercopithecidae; genus Macaca; species Macaca fascicularis. Next base: position 90,309,519 of record NC_088383.1, on the reverse strand, counting down.
CATAACATCTGGTTGTCTCTGTTTATGTGTTGTTGATAGCCATTGATGATATTTCTAGGGGCCAATATGTTGTTGGAAGTTGGATTATGGAGATACTCTCTTTCTACCATTTCTCATAAAGAAGTAATTGGCATAATTTTATAATTTTTTTCTTATCAATTATTTATTTGAATTGAGGTACAGTTTTTATAGTAAGGAGAGAGAACGTCTTTGATTCTTTTCTTTTATTACCCAGTATTTAATATCATGAGTTAGTTACCTATTATTCTCTAATTGTAACCATTGATTATTTTTTGTTTGGTTTTGGTTTGTTTGTTTAGTTGGTGTTGGCTTTTGATATCATTATGTACTCATAAATTTAAATATGTTTGATAAATTTCAATCGATTGCAGTTATCATTCTTATTGATGTCAAATTATCTCAACTGTATCCAGGGAGAAACTCTTCAAATTGGTCTCTAGGACTTTTTAACATGACACTAGTCGTCTCATATCACTTTTGCTATCTGATTCTATAAGATGTTATAGCAACATCTTGTATACTTTCTAACCCATACCTCAATCAGCCATTCTCCAAGGATACCTGTTTGATTTCTTTTGATAGAAAATTGTGTTCAGATTCCAGAATGTAAGTGTCTAGTGGACACATTGGAAATGAATTGTTCATTATTTCTAGATGTTTTTCAGTGAATATTATATTCATTTCCTATTGCCACTATAACAAATTACCACAGACACAGTGACGTAAAACAATGCAGATTTTACTCTCCTACAGTTCCGGAATTCAGATGTCTAACATAGGTTGGCAGGGTTATGTTCCTTCTAGAGGGTGTAGCGGGTAATCTGTTACCCTGTTTTCTTGTGTTTCCAACACAAATATTTCTGAAAACATATTTAGAATAAAATTGAACTGAAATAATAATTTATTAAAGAAAATTTCTCCAAAACATATTCGTGGGGTTTTTGTTTGTTTGTTTTTGTTTTTATAGATTTGTAAGTTATTTTCTTGAATATTTTAGAACAAACTCACTGGTAGCTTATTCATGTTGTATTTTTTTTTTTTGAAAAAGGAATTATTATTTTTTATTTTTTTATTTTTTTATTTTTATTTTTATTTTTTTATTATTATTATACTTTAAGTTCTAGGGTACATGTGCATAACGTGCAGGTTTGTTACATATGTATACTTGTGCCATGTTGGTGTGCTGCACCCATCAACTCGTCAGCACCCATCAATTCGTCATTTACACCAGATATAACTCCCAATGCAATCCCTCCCCCCGCCCCCTCCCCATGATAGGCCCCGGTGTGTGATGTCCCCCTTCCCGAGTCCAAGTGATCTCATTATTCAGTTCCCACCTATGAGTGAGAACATGCGGTGTTTGGTTTTCTGTTCTTGTGATAGTTTGCTAAGAATGATGGTTTCCAGCTGCATCCATGTCCCTACAAAGGACACAAACTCATCCTTTTTTATGGCTGCATAGTATTCCATGGTGTATATGTGCCACATTTTCTTAATCCAGTCTGTCACTGATGGACATTTGGGTTGATTCCAAGTCTTTGCTATTGTGAATAGTGCCGCAATAAACATACGTGTGCATGTGTCTTTATAGCAGCATGATTTATAATCCTTTAGGTATATACCCAGTAATGGGATGGCTGGGACATATGGTACATCTAGTTCCAGATCCTTGAGGAATCGCCATACTGTTTTCCATAATTGTTGAACTAGTTTACAATCCCACCAACAATGTAAAAGTGTTCCTATTTCTCCACATCCTCTCCAGCACCTGTTGTTTCCTGACTTTTTAATGATCGCCATTCTAACTGGTGTGAGATGGTATCTCATTGTGGTTTTGATTTGCATTTCTCTGATGACCAGTGATGATGAGCATTTTTTCATGTGTCTGTTGGCTGTATGAATGTCTTCTTTTGAGAAATGTCTGTTCATATCCTTTGCCCACTTTTTGATGGGGTTGTTTGTTTTTTTCTTGTAAATTTGTTTGAGTTCTTTGTAGGTTCTGGATATTAGCCCTTTGTCAGATGAGTAGATTGCAAAAATTTTCTCCCATTCTGTAGGTTGCCTGTTCACTCTGACGGTAGTTTCTTTTGCTGTGCAGAAGCTCTTTAGTTTAATGAGATCCCATTTGTCAATTTTGGCTTTTGCTGCCGTTGCTTTTGGTGTTTTAGACATGAAGTCTTTGCCCATGCCTATGTCCTGAATGGTACTACCTAGGTTTTCCTCTAGGGTTTTTATGGTGTTAGGTCTAACATTTAAGTCTCTAATCCATCTTGAATTAATTTTCGTATAAGGAGTAAGGAAAGGATCCAGTTTCAGCTTTCTACTTATGGCTAGCCAATTTTCCCAGCACCATTTATTAAATAGGGAATCCTTTCCCCATTTCGTGTTTCTCTCAGGTTTGTCAAAGATCAGATGGCTGTAGATGTGTGGTATTATTTCTGAGGACTCTGTTCTGTTCCATTGGTCTATATCTCTGTTTCGGTACCAGTACCATGCTGTTTTGGTTACTGTAGCCTTGTAGTATAGTTTGAAGTCAGCTAGCGTGATGCCTCCAGCTTTGTTCTTTTGACTTAGGATTGTCTTGGCAATGCGGGCTCTTTTTTGGTTCCATATGAACTTTAAAGCAGTTTTTTCCAATTCTGTGAAGAAACTCATTGGTAGCTTGATGGGGATGGCATTGAATCTATAAATAACCTTGGGCAGTATGGCCATTTTCAGGATATTGATTCTTCCTATCCATGAGCATGGTATGTTCTTCCATTTGTTTGTGTCCTCTTTGATTTCACTGAGCAGTGGTTTGTAGTTCTCCTTGAAGAGGTCCTTTATATCCCTTGTAAGTTGGATTCCTAGGTATTTTATTCTCTTTGAAGCAATTGTGAATGGAAGTTCATTCCTGATTTGGCTCTCTGTTTGTCTGTTACTGGTGTATAAGAATGCTTGTGATTTTTGCACATTAATTTTGTATCCTGAGACTTTGCTGAAGTTGCTTATCAGCTTAAGGAGATTTTGGGTTGAGACAATGGGGTTTTCTAAATATACAATCATGTCATCTGCAAACAGGGACAATTTGACTTCTTCTTTTCCTAACTGAATACCCTTGATTTCTTTCTCTTGCCTGATTGCTGTAGCCAGAACTTCCAACACTATGTTGAATAGGAGTGGTGAGAGAGGGCATCCCTGTCTTGTGCCAGTTTTCAAAGGGAATTTTTCCAGTTTTTGCCCATTCAGTATGATATTGGCTGTGGGTTTGTCATAAATAGCTCTTATTATTTTGAGGTACGTTCCATCAATACCGAATTTATTGAGCGTTTTTAGCATGAAGGGCTGTTGAATTTTTTCAAAAGCCTTTTCTGCATCTATTGAGATAATCCTGTGGTTCTTGTCTTTGGTTCTGTTTATATGCTGGATTATGTTTATTGATTTGCAAATGTTGAACCAGCCTTGCATCCCAGGGATGAAGCCCACTTGATCATGGTGGATAAGCTTTTTGATGTGCTGCTAAATCCAGTTTGCCAGTATTTTATTGAGGATTTTTGCATCAATGTTCATCAGGGATATTGGTCTAAAATTCTCTTTTTTTGTTGTGTCTCTGCCAGGCTTTGGTATCAGGATGATGTTGGCCTCATAAAATGATTTAGGGAGGATTCCCTCTTTTTCTATTGCTTGGAATAGTTTCAGAAGGAATGGTACCAGCTCCTCCTTGTACCTCTGGTAGAATTCAGCTGTGAATCCATCTGGTCCTGGACTTTTTTTGGTTGGTAGGCTAGTAATTATTGCCTCAATTTCAGAGCCTACTGTTGGTCTATTCAGGGATTCAACTTCTTCTTGGTTTAGTCTTGGAAGAGTGTAAGTGTCCAGGAAATTATCCATTTCTTCTAGATTTTCCAGTTTATTTGCGTAGAGGTGTTTATAGTATTCTCTGATGGTAGTTTGTATTTCTGTGGGGTCAGTGGTGATATCCCCTTTATCATTTTTAATGGCATCTATTTGATTCTTCCCTCTTTTCTTCTTTATTAGTCTTGCTAGCGGTCTGTCAATTTTGTTGATCTTTTCAAAAAACCAACTCCTGGATTCATTGATTTTTTGGAGGGTTTTTTGTGTCTCTATCTCCTTCAGTACTGCTCTGATCTTAGTTATTTCTTGCCTTCTGCTAGCTTTCGAATGTGTTTGCTCTTGCTTCTCTATTTCTTTTAATTGCGATGTTAGAGTGTCAATTTTAGATCTTTCCTGCTTTCTCTTGTGGGCATTTAGTGCTATAAATTTCCCTCTACACACTGCTTTAAATGTGTCCCAGAGATTCTGGTATGTTGTATCTTTGTTCTCATTGGTTTCAAAGAACATCTTTATTTCTGCCTTCATTTGGTCATGTACCCAGTAGTCATTCAGGAGCAGGTTGTTCAGTTTCCATGTAGTTGAGCGGTTTTGATTGAGTTTCTTAGTCTTGAGTTCTAGTTTGATTGCACTGTGGTCTGAGAGACAGTTTGTTATAATTTCTGTTCTTGTACATTTGCTGAGGAGAGCTTTACTTCCAATTATGTGGTCAATTTTGGAGTAAGTGTGATGTGGTGCTGAGAAGAATGTATATTCTGTTGATTTGGGGTGGAGAGTTCTATAGATGTCTATTAGGTCTGCTTGCTGCAGAGATGAGTTCAATTCCTGGATATCCTTGTTAACTTTCTGTCTCGTTGATCTGTCTAATGTTGACAGTGGAGTGTTGAAGTCTCCCATTATTATTGTATGGGAGTCTAAGTCTCTTTGTAAGTCTCTAAGGACTTGCTTTATGAATCTGGGTGCTCCTGTATTGGGTGCATATATATTTAGGATAGTTAGCTCTTCCTGTTGAATTGATCCCTTTACCATTATGTAATGGCCTTCTTTGTCTCTTTTGATCTTTGATGGTTTAAAGTCTGTTTTATCAGAGACTAGTATTGCAACCCCTGCTTATTTTTGTTCTACATTCGCTTGGTAAATGTTCCTCCTTCCCTTTATTTTGAGCCTATGTATGTCTCTGCATGTGAGATGGGTCTCCTGAATACAGCAGACTGATGGGTCTTGACTCTTTATCCAGTTTGCCAGTCTGTGTCTTTTAATTGGAGCATTTAGTCCATTTACATTTAAGGTTAATATTGTTATGTGTGAACTTGATCCTGCCATTATGATATTAACTGGTTATTTTGCTTGTTAGTTGATGCAGTTTCTTCCTAGCCTCGATGGTCTTTACATTTTGGCATGTTTTTGCAATGGCTGGTACTGGTTGTTCCTTTCCATGTTGAGTGCTTCCTTCAGGGTCTCTTGTAAGGCAGGCCTAGTGGTGACAAAATCTCTAAGCATTTGCTTATCTGTAAAGGATTTTATTTCTCCTTCACTTATGAAACTTAGTTTGGCTGGATATGAAATTCTGGGTTTAAAATTCTTTTCTTTAAAAATGTTGAATATTGGCCCCCACTCTCTTCTGGCTTGGAGAGTTTCTGCCGAGAGATCTGCTGTTAGTCTGATGGGCTTCCCTTTGTGGGTAACCCGACCTTTCTCTCTGGCTGCCCTTAAGATTTTTTCCTTCATTTCAACGTTGGTGAATCTGGCAATTATGTGTCTTGGAGTTGCTCTTCTCGAGGAGTATCTTTGTGGCGTTCTCTGTATTTCCTGGATTTGAATGTTGGCCTGCCCTACTAGGTTGGGGAAGTTCTCCTGGATGATATCCTGAAGAGTGTTTTCCAACTTGGTTCCATTTTCCCCCTCACTTTCAGGCACCCCAATCAGACGTAGATTTGGTCTTTTTACATAATCCCATACTTCTTACAGGCTTTGTTCATTTCTTTTTCTTCTTTTTTCTTTTGGTTTCTCTTCTCGCTTCATTTCATTCATTTGATCCTTCATTGCTGATACTCTTTCTTCCAGTTGATCGAGTCGGTTACTGAAGCTTGTGCATTTGTCATGCATTTCTCGTGTCATGGTTTTCATCTCTTTCATTTCGTTTATGACCTTCTCTGCATTAATTACTCTAGCTATCAATTCTTCCACTTTTTTTTTCAAGATTTTTAGTTTCTTTGCGCTGGGTACGTAATTCCTCCTTTAGCTCTGAGAAGTTTGATGGACTGAAGCCTTCTTCTCTCATCTCGTCAAAGTCATTCTCCGTCCAGCTTTGATCCGTTGCTGGCGATGAGCTGCGCTCCTTTGCCAGGGGAGAAGTGCTCTTATTTTTTGAATTTCCAGCTTTTCTGCCCTGCTTTTTCCCCATCTTTGTGGTTTTATCTGTCTCTGGTCTTTGATGATGGTGACGTACTGATGGGGTTTTGGTGTAGATGTCCTTCCTGTTTGATGGTTTTCCTTCTAACAGTCAGGACCCTCAGCTGTAGGTCTGTTGGAGATTGCTTGAGGTCCACTCCAGACCCTGTTTGCCTGGGTATCAGCAGCAGAGGCTGCAGAAGATGGAATATTGCTGAACAGCGAGTGTACCTGTCTGATTCTTGCTTTGGAAGCTTCCTCTCAGGGGTGTACTCCACCCTGTGAGGTGTGGGGTGTCAGACTGCCCCTAGTGGGGGATGTCTCCCAGTTAGGCTACTCAGGGGTCAGGGACCCACTTGAGCAGGCAGTCTGTCCCTTCTCAGATCTCAACCTCCGTGTTGGGAGATCCACTGCTCTCTTCAAAGCTGTCAGACAGAGTCGTTTGCGTCTGCAGAGGTTTCTGCTGCTTTTGTTGTTGTTTACTGTGCCCTGTCCCCAGAGGTGGAGTCTACAGAGACAGGCAGATTTGAGCTGCTGTGAGCTCCACCCAGTTGGAGCTTCCCAGCAGCTTTGTTTACCTACTTAAGCCTCAGCAATGGCGGGTGCCCCTCCCCCAGCCTCACTGCTGCCCTGCCTGTAGATCACAGACTGCTGTGCTAGCAATGAGGGAGGCTCCGTGGGCGTGGAGCCCTCCTGGCCAGGTTTGGGATATAATCTCCAGGTGTGCCTGTTTGCTTAAAGCGCAGTATTGGGGTGGGAGTTACCCGATTTTCCAGGTGTTGTGTGTCTCAGTTCCCCTGGCTAGCAAAAGGGATTCCCTTCCCCCTTGCGCTTCCCAGGTGAGGTGATGCCTTGTCCGGCACTCCCTAGTGAGATGAACCCAGTACCTCAGTTGAAAATGCAGAAATCACAGGTCTTCTGTGTCGCTCTCGCTGGGAGTTGGAGACTGGAGCTGTTCCTATTCGGCCATCTTCATTGTATTGTTAAATTTAGGAAGTTAGAGCAGGTGTGGTGGCCCATTCCTGTAATTCCAGCAGTTTGGGAGGCCACTTTGAGGGGATTTTTTGAGGCCAGGAGTTTGAGACTATCTTGGGCAATTTAATGAGATCCTTTCATTATAAAAAACACAAAAATTACAAAAATTTTTGGGGTATAGCGGCACTGGATTGGGAGGATCCCTTGGGCCTAGGAGGTTGAGGTTGCAGTGAGATATGATCATATCACTGCACTCCAGCCTGGGTGACAGAATTATGCTCTGTCTCAAAAAAAAAAAAAGAAAAAGAAAATGAAAAAGAAAATTAAAATAATTTAATGTAGAGAATTAAATTATAATAAGATAAAACATAGTATTTTTTATGAATTTATTTTGATGACATTTTGTTATGAATTCATTTTGATGAGGTGCATTTATTATTCAGCTAGATTGAAAATATAAATTAATAAATATAAATAAAAATTATTAAAATACTAAATCTATTTTCTGATTTTAGATAAGTTGAATAATATTAATTTTTTTCATGAATTTCTTTGTGGACTTCATTGTAATGGTTACTTCTGTTCATGATCTAGAAAACTGACTTCATCTTATAATTGCCATGGTTATCTTCTTTCCTCTGTTGAGACTTTATCCCTACATGGAACTCAGCCTATTATCTTGAATTCTCCCTTCCCATAATCAAAACCAAACCAAACCATTTGCCAGTCATGTAAGTTCTTTTCAGCCTTTACCTCTCCTTCCTCACTTTGATTTAACTCTGAAGGACTCAGAGGTGTTTCTGTACCTGCAGCTTTTAATGAAGAATTCAAAAACAGCAGGAGGTGTACTTATCATGTGTTGGAATGCCATATGATTTAGCTTGATGCCTGTACTTAAGTTAGACACTTACCCACGCATCCCTTAATATCTACCAACATATTTTTTTTTTCTGACTTCATTAATTTCTTTATGTTCTTCAAAACTCAATTCCATTATTTTACTCTGCTGGAGGAGTTTATTCTCTGTTTTCTGCTAAGCTTAGAACTTTTATTTATATATTTGGTCTCATTAATGCCTCTCATAAAATAAAGACCTATATAGCTATACTTGTTTTATTGATTTCAATAATTAGAAAGACTATAAAGAACTTCCAAATTTGGGGGTTTTATTTTCTCTTTCCCCTTCCATCTATTTGTACATATAGAGCAGACAGGTTTATAAGTTTATATATATGTAGATATGAATTTTAGCCACCCACACTTTAAAATTAGTTTGAAAAGTTGTACACCTGAGGGATGCAGTGGTTCATGGATGATGACTACAGTTTGTGTATGTTACTTTGTTTATGAGTGTGTGTATTTTGTCTTCTTTAGTGACTGACTATTGCTTTGTGAAAACATAAATATTGTAAACAAAAGTTAAAAACAAAATTATCTAGAATTTTGTAGGATTTTTATTTTGGAGCTTACTTCTTTTCTGAATTCTCCTTTTGTTCTCTATTTTAAAGCTAAGTGTAATATTCTGTTTTTTCTAATTTTTTAAATTCGGAGTTCTTAGAAGATATATTTTCAATTATTAATACACTTTAACTTTTTGTATACTAAACATACTATTTTGTAATCTATCACTATTCAGCAATTTTGTATATTTATATTTATGTTACTTATATTGTTTAGCAACTTTTGCTAAATACTTATCGTTTTATATTGAGATTATCTCCAGATTTTTATTTATTATTATAATGGTGCATAGAATTCTTGCTTAAATATGAACTCACAATACAATAAAGAAGAGGAAAAATGAAGGAAAAAATCTACCTGAAAAAAATTTAAGAGAGATGACCAACATTGAACACATTGTCATTTTTTGGCCATTTGGGGTGGCATCATCACACAAGAGGCAAAGCCAAAGAATAGGATGAAAATTCAGGTAAGCCATCCAGAGAAATGGACTACATAGAATTCAAGGGTTACAGCAAGACAGTGATTCAAGTCAGTTAAAAGGAAGAAAAACAATACAGGAGGTACAATGAAAATTTCAAAGGGCAGGCAGCAGAGCCTGTGCTGAATGGTTATATTCTTCGTTTCATCAAAAAGAAATGAGCTGCTTCTTAGAGAATAGGCTTCCCAAGTTCGAAAACCAAGCCTGCTATTCTTCCTCAAATCACTACAAAAGGCAAATCCCCGTTAAGACTGTTGGGACCTAATTTGTTTCCTGATGTTTAAAGATGGCTCATAGATGTCTGATATAATAAATGTGAGTGGAAATTTGAGTAGGATAGGAGGATGATTTCCTAACTGCTAAAGGAAAAAGAGAAAACAGTATTCCTTTTTCTTTTCTGTATTCTAAAAAAAAAAAAAAAGAAAAAAAAAAGGGATACATGTGCAAAACATGCAGGTTTGTTACCTAGGTCTACATGTGCCATGTGGTTTGCTGCATGTATTGACCCATCCTCTAAGTTCCCTCCATTCAACCCCAGCCTGCAACGGGCACTGGTACGTGTTTTTCCCCTCTGTGTGTCCATGTGTTCTCAACGTTCAACTCCCACTTATGAGTGAGAACATGTGATGTTTGGTTTTCTGTTCCTGTGTTAGTTTGCAGAGGATGATGGCTTCCAGCTTCATCCATATCCCTGCAAAGTTCAGGATCTCATTCCTTTTTATGACTGCATAGTATTCCATGCTGTGTATCTACCACGTTTTCTTTATCCAGTCTATCATTGATGGGCACTTGGATTGGTTCCAAGTCCTTGCTATTGTAAATAGTGCTGCAATAAACATACAGGTGCATGTGTCTTTATAGTAAAATGATTTATATTCCTTTGGTTATACACCCAGTAATGGGATTACTGGGTCAAATGGTATTTCTGGTTCTAGATGCTTGAGGAATCACCATACTGTCTTCCACAATGGTTGAACTAATTTTCATTCCCACCAACAGAGTAAAAGTGTTCCTATTTCTCCACAGCTTCACCAGCATCTATTGTTTCCTAATTTTTTAATAATTGCCATTCTGACTGGTGTGAGATGGTATCTCATTGTTGTTTTGATTTGCATTTCTCTGATGAACAGTGATGTTGAGCTTTTTTCATATGTTTGTTGACTGTGTAAATGTCTTCTTTTGAGAAGTGTCTGTTCATATCCTTTGCCCATTTTTGGTGGGGTTGTTTGATTTTTTTCTTGTAAACATGTTTAAGTTTCTTGTAAATTCTGGATATTAGACCTGTGTCAGATGGGTAGATAACAAAAATTTTCTCCCATTCTGTAGATTGCCTGTTCACTCTGATGATAGTTTGTTTTGCTGTGCAGACACTCTTTAGTTTAATTAGATCTCATTTGTCAGTTTTGGCTTTTGTTGCAATTGCTTTTGGCATTTTCATCATGAAATCTTTGCCCATTCCTATGTCCTGAATGTTATTGCCTAGGTTTTCTTCTAGGGTTTATATGGTTTTGGGTTTTACATTTAGGTCTTTAAACCATCTTGAGTTAATTTTTGTGTAAGTGTAAGGAAGGGGCAGAGCCAAGATGGCCAACTAGAAGCAGTGGCATTCGGAGGCTCCCATGAAAACAAACAAACAAAAAAAAAAAAACAAAAAAAGAAAACCTTAGTAAGCGTGTGAATCCTTCACCAGCAACCAAGGTGTCCAGGTTCTCTTATCAAAATTGACTAGGAAGCTGGCGTGACTCCCGGAAGGAAGGAAGAACAGTGTGGTGCAGGGGCCCACCTGAGAGCGACAGGAGGAAGGGGAACCCCTTCCCCCCAGCCAAGGGAGGCAGTGAGTGAGTGTGCTACCCAGTTGAAGAAACTGTGTTTTTTCCACATAACTGTGCAACTCATGGATCGGAAGATCCCACTCTCAAACCCACGTCACCGGGACCTAGTGTCCCAACCCTGGAATGTGCAGATTCTTACAGCCTCTTAGCTGGAATCTGCTTATGCTTAGGGAACTCCTGGCTAGGAGGGGTGACCAATACCAGCAGCAGCTGCCTGCTGTCTAAGCCATTTGAACTCCTTGGGGGAGGGGCAGCAGTCAGCACTGGGACTGGCAACTGCCTAATAAACTAAACTCCCTGGGCGGGGGAAGGGCAGCACCCATTTCTATAGCTCCAGGCTGCACTTTTCCCCTGGTGGAATCAGGGAGGCTGGATGGCTGGGTCCCAAGACTTGTCCCCACAGCCCAACACACTGGCTGTGGCAGTCTGCAGCCAGAATGCCTCTTCAGGCCTAAACCTGACCCATTCTTGCTCATTGTGTGGTGCTTCCCTGCAGTATCTCCAATAACTGCAGCTAGAGGCTCAGGGACAGAATTCAGATCTCCCTGGGCCTAAGCCCCTAATGGGAGTGGTGGCTGCAGTCTCTACAGACCAGCAGATTTAGGCTATCCTTCTGGTAGTTCTGAGGAATCCAGGCAGCCCAGACAAGTGGGTTTCTGCCTAGCAAAGCACAACCCCTCCACCAAGGAACAAAGGGTCCTGTTCTCCATGCCACCCTACTGGGTGAGACCACCAACAGGATCTGCCAGACACCCTATATGGGAGTGATCCTACTGGCATCAGGTGGGTGCCCCTTGAGGTCAGTGGTCCCCCAAAAAAGAGCAGGCACCCATCTTTGCTGTTCTCCAGCCTCCTTGAGTACATCTCCAGGGACTGGAGCAAATCAGATGAATAGGCCCTAAAGTGAACCCACAGCAAACTGCAGCAGCCCTACAGAAAAGGGACCTGACTATTGAAAGAAAAACAAGCAGAAAGCGGCAACAATGGCACCACCAGCAATAACAAAAAAGGCCTCCACAAAAACCCCATCCAAGGGTCAGCAGCCTCAAAGACCAAAACTAGACAAACTCATGAAAATGAGAAAGAATCAATGAAAAAATGCTGAAAACCCAAAAGGCCAGAATGTGTCTTTTTCTCCAAATGATCGCAATGTCTCTCCATCAAGGGAACAGAACTGGACAGGGGATCAGATGGGCGAATTGATGGAAGTAGGCTTCAGAATATGGGTATTCCTCAAAATATTAGCCGGGCATGGTAGCACATGCCTGTGGTCCCAGCTACTTGGGAGGCTGAGGCAGGAGAATCACCTGAACTGGGGAGGCAGGGGTTGCAGTGATGAGATCACGCCACTGCACTCCAGCCTGGGCGACAGAGCGAGACTCTGTCTCAAAAAAAAAAAAAAAAAGGTATTCCTTTTTCTTATTCAAAAATACAGCATAGTAAGAGTAAGAGGGATATTTTTTTCTGTGTGTTTCAATTTTAATTGGGGCCCAAAAGCTAAAAGCAAATTTTCATGTAGTCTAAAGAGAAGTGTCTGATTATGCAAATAGTTCATGCGAAGGAATTCAAAACAGGGTATGCAAAACAGTCCACATAGTACATCCCCAGATAAGTAAGATAGTTGGACAAGATTAGAGAGAAAGGGGAGCTTTCAGCTCCCGCCATACCCCACATCCAAGCCATGAGAAAGCAGCTTCAAAAGAGCTATTTGATGAACCTGATATGAGTCCTCTGGAGCTAGTAGAAGCTACAGGTTTTTGCCTGACTCTTGCCTTGAAAAGCTAAAGGGTATGAGGCTGGATGGAGCTGCCTCTGGTGGGAGATTGAGAAGAAAGGACGGTGGTGATCTGCACTTTCAAGTTGGAAGAATAAAAGTGCAAAGTTCCTGAGGGGACAGAAGAAAGCTGTGAAGTTTAAAGCATATTCAAAGTGACCCCAGCCAAGGGGATGACTGGCAGGGTATCATGTCTCCCCAAAATAAAGCTATTTTGAAACATATTGAAATAGAAATTGAGAGGGAAATCTAACAAGGTCAGTAAAAGTTTGCACTTTGGCCTGTCTCATGGAAGTGCCGAGAGGGGTCCTGAAGAACACATAGCACTAGTACCAAAATACAAAGTTATAGTCTTATAAGCCCTTTACACTCCTTACCTCTCCTCCCCTGCTTTGGTTTAACCCAAACAGTGCCAGAAGCAAGACAGGGAGTGGAGAAGGAGGATGCAGGAAGGAGGCAGAGTGTAGGCAGAAATATTATGCAACTTTGCGGCTCCTTCATCTTCAAGTTTTCCATATCAGGTTAATTAGCCAAATTCAATCTTGAACATTAAATCAACAAAGGTGTTAAAATTTTATTCATATACCAAACGAGGCTTTTGAAAATGCCAAAAAATAAAAGGGGGAATGATTGTTCACCTGTGAGAGCAAGATTGATACTCATTTCTTTTGTGTTATTAGTAGCAGTATTGGCTATTTTTTTCTTTTTTTAATGAAGTCTTCCGTAGTGGCTGAAAAGTGCTCTACTGTTCTAGCCACACCAGGAACTTCTCTGAGATATTCTGGGTACCCCATACCCTAACCACGATTTTGCAACTACTGTTTTAGTGCTTGGTGTAGGAGCGACTCCCCAGCATCACAGTCCTGTTGATTGACTGGTTAGTGCCCATGTTGAACATGTTATTAAATATTCAACTATTACCCAGACCAGAAAAATTGCCTGAAAAGCTGTAGGATCATGTGATAGAATGATGAGAAACAATATTTATTTTGCTGATTGCATGACAGCAAATCCAGCTCATCTAAAAAATGGCTTTAACAGTAAAAATTACACGTTATTGATTCTACATTGTATAACCTGCTTTTAGGCATTAGGTAATATGTTTCCTAGCAGTTTTCTGGAGTAAACATTATCAAACCTATTTTACACATGAGAAAACTGGGGCTCAGAAAGTAAATTTTTCCAAGTTAACAAAACCAGTAAGTGGATGAGCTTGATTTTCAAACACAAGTGTGCCTCCAAAGCCCATTCTTTCACTTTTCATATATTGCCTCTGATTCAGTCTGCTGGATTTTTTGCTTCCATTTTTATTACTTGTGCATAACGAATTTTTTTCCTCTGGTTTGCTTTCCTTTACACTAATAAGAACTGCAAGAAAAGTGTTTCTTTTTATTTGATTGTGCTTTTTTTTTTTTTTTTTTGGAAAACGTGTTGGAAATTAGTCTGGGAAAATCTGATGTGAAGGAAGTAAAACATTCTCCTTTTATAAGTTTATTTTTTCAAAGTGAACTTCTGTAGAGGTGGTTTTAATTTATCTTCATAGTAACCTACTTTTTTGCAGAAACTAACAAAGTTGAGAACATCATTAACAACCACATTATGAGGCTTATCAACCCTCAGTGTAAAATATGTAATAGAGTAGACATGAAATGTATGCTAATTATTATAGTTATAGCTATTAATTCTTGATATTGCTGAGAAAATTAGTTTCAAGTTCCCATTTTCAAATATTTCCTGTTGCACAGAATGTTAAAAATATTTTCATAGGTTACCATCTACTAAAATAATTTAGTTAAAATTATATTTCTTATTGTTGATTCACAAAGTAAATATATTTTTAAAATAAATGAACAAGAAAATAAGCAATTATTGGCAACAATGAATGTAAAAAAATTTACTTGTTCATTCTATGTATAAAATCCTATCATCTGAAGGTGAAGAGACACATTTGGAAGCTACAAACACCAAGAACAAGACTGGGGCAGTTGAAAATTAAAACCACACAGAAGGCCCAGTATGACATTTTAGATGTTAAATGGAATACAATTCATTTTAGATTGGATGGCCATTGTAAATCCAGGTCACTGTATGATCTGCAATTTATATTGAGATGAAGCAGAAATAATTTTTCTGCCTCAGCTTCTTGGTTTTTAATATAATGTTTCACAGATGTCTGACCTTTGGTTTTAATATGATAATGTGGCTTCCTCCCAACAAAGACCTAAAAGCTGATTGTCACAACAGAACTTGTTTTTAAAAGGAGAATTATACCAGATTGTGTACCAAAAGAAATGCTATGATTTTTCTTTTTAAATTCTTGATATATCAAATTTAGTTGTTCTCAGGGGTATTTCAAGATTAGTAGGCAAATATAAAAGGTTTTGTTAAAGCAGAAATTATTATTATTAGTTTTTAGTTAGTTGATTGAGAGAAATGTTCAATTCTCCTTTGGAGGAACATTCATTCTTTATTACTGTTGTCACTTTGTCTTAGAGCTTTATTGTATATACCATTGTTGTCACATGATGTCATTGCTCCTTTTTTTGTCAATGCTATTTCTATGTACTATCATTTGTATTCAAATTAAATGTTTTTTCTTGTTTTTAATATTTTTTTAAAAATTTATTTTTAAGTTATGTCGGTGCATAGTAGTTGTACATATGTGTGGGGTACATGAGATAGTTTGATAAAGGCATACAATGTGTAATAACCACATCAAGGTAAATGGGGTAACAATCACCTCAAACGTTTATCTTTTCTTGTGTCAAAAAACAATCTAATTATGCTTTTTTAGTTATTTTATAATGTACAATAAATTATTATTCACTGTAGTCACCCTGTTATGCTATCAAATACTAGATCTTGTTCATTCTATCTAACTATGTTTTTGTACTCATTCACTTTCCCTTCTCCCTCTCGGAAACCCTTCCGAGTCTCTGGTAACCATCATTCTACTTTCTCTCTCCATGAGTTTAATTGTATTAATTTTTAGCTCCCACAAATAAGTGATTAAATGAAAAGTTTGTATTTCTGTGCCAGACTCATTTCACTTTTTTCCTGTTTTCCTTGTAGTGAAGGTGTTTTTCTCTGGTGATGTATTTTAATTTCTTGCTTTTTATTGTTTGTGTATCTGTTACATGTTTTTTAATTTGAGGTTACCACGAGGCTTTCTAATAATGTCTTACAACCCATTATTTTATTTTTTAAAAATTTTTTAAAATTATACTTTAAGTTCTAGGGTACATGTGCATAATAACATGCAGGTTTGTTACATATGTATACTTGTGCCATGTTGGTGTGCTGCACCCATCAACTCATCAGCACCCATCAACTGGTCATTTACATCAGGTATAACTCCCAACGCAATCCCTCCCCCCTCCCCCTTCCCCCATCCCCATAATAGGCCCTGGCCCCAGGTGAGTTCAGAGATGCTGTCTGATAGCCAGAGTCTGGAATTGGAAACCCTAGGAATCTAACTGGTGCTATATTCTACTGTGGCTCAGTTGGCACCCAAGTCACCAGACAAAATCCTTCCCACTCTTTCCTCCCCTTTTCACAAGTAGAGGAGTCTCTCTCCATGGCCAACACTGCCCCAGGCCCACGACAAGTACTGCCTAGATACCACCAGTGTTCACTCAAGGCCCAAGGGCTCTTCAGTCAGCTTGTTGTAAATGCTGCCAGGCCTGGGATTCTCCCTTCAGGGCAGTGGGCTCCCCTCTCACTCAGGGCAGGTCTAGAAATGCTGTCCACGAGGCAAGGCCTGGAATCAGGGATCCCAAGTGCCCACTGGTTGCCTTAGCCCACTGTGGCCAAGCTGGTATCTAAACTGATTTTTGAAGGTGCTGTTTTGTTGGATTTTGTGTTCTTATGAAGGTGCTGTTGTTCAATTTGTTGTTCTTGTAGGGAGAATGATCAGTGAAAGCTTCCATTTTGGTCATCTTGCTCCACCTCCTCTCCTAATTGTTACTAGTTGTTTTCACACTCTTATCTACATCTCTGACTCTCTAATTCAGATGACTTTCTGAGCTTCATTGATATTTTTTCTAGCCTTTTCCTTATAGATTTCTGAATTTATGACAGCAGGAAGATGGACAAAGCCATTTTCTATTAGTTTGATAGCTTTTTTCCAACTGGAACTAACCACTATCTTCACACAAATGAGTGAGAAGTTTTTGGAATATCTTTAAATCTTTAAGAACATTTTTATTGTTGGTAATTATATATTTGAACCCTTATAGTATTATTTTTTGAGTGTGGTTCAATTATCTATTCTTGTTTCTCCATAATTACTTGTTAAATGTTTCTGGGCTGGGCATGGTGGCTCATGCTTATAATCTCAGCACTTTGGAAGGCTGATGCAGAAGGATTGCTTGAACTTAAAAGTTTGAGACCAGCCTGGGCAACATGGCAAAACCCTGTCTCTACAAAAAATACAAAAATTAGTCAAGAATGGTGGCATGTGCCTGTAGTCCCAGCTACTTGGGAAGCTGAGGTTGAAGGATCTCTTGATCCTTCCTTGAGCCCAGGAGATCAAGGCTGCAATGAGCTATGATTATGCCATTGCACTCCAGCCTGAGTGACAGAGTGAGAACCTGTCTCCAAAAGGGGAAAAAAAAAAAAAAGTTTCTGGTGCTAGGCAAGGATCGCAAGTCTTTACACTAGTTCTACAACTGTTAAGTCATCGTTTGCCATAAATCAAAATTCTCGCCTTGATATTTGTTTTCCCATCCATTATTTTATGGGCAATTCCCTCTGAACCCATTATTGGTTATTTCAATCCCTTTCTTATCTATTCAGATGTATTTTGCCTTGACACTAGAAAATGTTTCCTTGCCTATAAAGATCTCTTCTTTTTCTTTTTTATCCAATAGCGATTATAGAACTCAAAAGCCAGCTGTCATTGAAAAGTGGCCAGATCATACAGTTTTTCATTTTTCCTGCAGCCAGATGCTCTCAATTGACTCTTCCTAGAAGCCTGAATCTGCTAGTTCTTCAAGTCATTTGACTAAGTGGCCATTTCTGCACATCTCTCCTTGGACTTGGATTAACTGCCTCCTGTGTGCCCACCTTCTCCATTTCTAACTGGCTTCACACTTTTTCCTCCTGTCTGATATCTTAATGCTACCCTTCCCTTCTCCTGTAGTACCTGAATAGCTTTGATCTGCAAGATGCTCTAACATTTCATCTGGCATAAATTCCAATCCTTATTTATGCTGCTATGTATGTCTTCCCCCTCCAATCTTACTCTTAAGAACTCTATTATTTCAGAACCCAAACAATATGTTGTACTAGCCATTCTGTTTCTTTTATCACAAATCCTCTTGACTAGCTTTTGTCCAGAATTTACTTAAATATATAAATGAAAGGTGCTGTTTCTTTTCAATATCTTCCTCTTTTATATTCCTCAGCCAAACTCGTCTCCATATTTTCATTTAAGCACTTCTTATTCTTAATGTTCTGTACCAAATTATCATCATTTTTCTCTCACTGACTGATGATACATCACCGTTTCTCATCAGCATTCATCCATCCCGTAATACTTCATCTTCGTACTTTGAGTTGGTTCACTTAATAACTAGATTGTCCCTGTGGTTTACATTCCAATTATTTCATCTCCATTTCCTTAATGTTGTCTACATTTCACGTTATTTCTCTCTGATTTTCTTTTTTCTTTTCCTTTTTTTTTTTTTTTGGTGTATGACAGATTTCCTTACTGCAGTATTTCTTTTCTCAAATTTATTTTACTTGAGAAGTAAAATATTCTTACTCTTCAGTAAGGTTTTTTTTTCCCCCATTTTATATCAATTCTGCCTTTTATGTGAAATCCTATTATCTGTTGTTTTATAACTCGTGTTTGTTATGCAGATGACAATTATCATTATATATCTTCAAAACACCATGTAGGTACTTCTCTTCTAAATTCAATACAATTTGTAGAATCATGACATATGTTGGGGATGAAGATGCAAATAATTTAGTACTCCCCTAAGGGAGCTCATGGTACATTGGGATTACAAGAGAATAAACAACATATTTTGCTATATTTTAATGAGCATTTAGACCAGGATTGTCCAATCTTTTGGCGTCCCTGGGTCACATTGGAAGAACTGTCTTGGGCCACACATAAAATACACTAACACTAAAAGTAGCTGTTGGGCTAAAAAAATGCAAAAAACAAAATCTCATAATGTTTTAAGAAATTTTACAAATTTGTGTTGAGGTGCATTCAAAGCCATCCTGGGCCACATGTGGCCAATAGGCCACAGGTTAGAAAAACTTGGTTTAGACAGAGGTACGCAGAGTAGGCTGTGGGAACCCAGAAGAAAAACATTTAATCCAGTCAGAGAGAAAAGTGCCTGGTGAATTAGTTGGTTCCCTGAGGACAGAGTCTGTAAGTGCCTTGTTCACTGTTCTTTTCCTGTTCTAGTACTTCTGTATGCATATGGAGGGCACATATAAAATATTTAGTGAGGAAATGAGGAAGTAAAATGGCACATATGTAGATTTCTGGAACATGCTTAAGATGGCTGCAACGTTACCAAATCAGGGATAGAAAAGCCACTGAGGACCCAGGAAACCACAAGGAGTTGACCTGACAGGTTTGTAGATGCAGGCAGTTCATCTCAAGATGAAAGCAGTTCAAAACTCATAGGTGATCAGAGGCCACTAAATGCTTTGAAGTAGGAAAATGACATGATCTGACATATGTTTTAGAAAAATAATTCTGACTGGCAATATGAAAAATAGATTTGAGTGGTAGAGAGTACAGAGGCGGGTGTGAGGAAGTCCTTTAGGTGTCGCAGCTAAGACAGTGGTGATCAAATGGACTGGATGCAAAATAAGCAACAATCTCCCTCATCCTGAGTGAGACAATGAACTAGTAGAAAGGAAATGAACTTCTAGATTCATTGTCCCTCTAAGTGACTTTTTCTGAATCAAAGAAGGTTTGACATATTATTTGGGAAATATGCCAGATGAAGATTCTGTTTCCTCACCCCTGTTCCACATACCCAGACACTCCAAATTTCCATTTTACGTACCATACAGGTAAAAGAGACAGTAGTTGCCGTATTCAAGGGTAGGATTACACGTCTCTGAGATTTTTCTTCCCACTTCTAACTAGGGTAAATGCTGGTATTTCACTTTCTTTTTTTTAGAGGTAATCATGTCTAATCCCCACCCATTGTCCAAGGGGTCTTTTCACCAAGGCCTTTCCCATTTCTATCCAGCCATTTGATCTCACCAAACTTCATTGGTAGATTTCTACAAGAGGTTTTCATTATACTTGTATCCATTAATAGAATTCTGCTAATCAACATCAATTGCTAATTTAAAATGAAATGAATATATTCAGAATTATCTACTCTAACTTAAACGTATGTTTCAGATAGTTATTCTATGTATAGTTGTTGCCAGCTATCAATTAAATGTTAATTGACTTCCAATCCTTCCAGATATTTAACTCCCTAAATTTGGAAGGGGGTTAGAGTATTGTAATATCTACTTTCAACTCTAACGCAGTGAACTCTGGACTATAGCTACTGTATGTGAGTGTAATTCTTCTCTCACCATAGAGACTCTGATAAGGTTCATTTATTTTCTCTTTAAAAATGTAGTAAAAGGAGTGGCATATTCTTCAAAGGAAATAAACGAATAAATATGATATTTGTTATTAACTAACTGATGTTTGAACAATTCATCCATACTGTAAGAATTAACTACTAACATAGCAATAAATCTCTCTTGATTGAATACTATATTTGCAGGGAATAGAAAAATCAATTTTATCACTGAAAATACATTTGGATGTAAGATCAACATAATTTTTGAATCAGCCATTTCCTTACTCTGTCTCCAGAGAAGCTGAGATCAAAATTTACATATTATTAACTATTTAAAATAAATAAACCAAAAGGAAACTCTTGAGATTTGCTTCTGGGAAGATGGTGACAGAATTTCAGATACTTAAAAATGTAAATATTTGCTTTTATCTTCTTACAGAAATCCTAAGAGTATTCCATTTCTAGGCTGTTGTAAATAAAAAAAAATATGCCACCAAGTTTTTCTCAAGAAAATATGCAACCATGTCTCTCTGTTTTCAGTGTGTTTCTTTTCAGCAAGTATAAACAAACAAGCTTACTCTGATAGAAAATGCATCTGTTTTCTAATCAAACAAAGAGAGAAAGCTGAAAGTGCTGATGGGTGCCATCCGTGAATGGTTGTTAGGATGCTATGATATGCCTACCTGAGGGGAAAAACACAGATAATAAAGAAAAGGAGAAAAGCTACTAAGTTACAAGTAGATTTCAGATTAAGATGCCACTCAGAATAGTTCTCAACATGCCACAAGTGTTAGGACAATAGAATAGGTATACAAAGAGGAGACAATTGCCTCTCTCAATGGTACCCTTATATTTACTTTGCTCTGTGCAGTTTTCATTTACTAATGTTGTCTTAATGTCCTGACATAACTAAGCAATTGTCCCTCCTCTTTTCTCCTTTAAAGAATCTCACATTTAGACAAATTCTATGATCACTTTAACTATGTATAATAATGCAGTAAAGTTACTTGATAACTTTAGCTTTACATCAATAACTCTGATTTTCTAACCCTAAAATTTGATACCTAGCATGAAAGATAGTCACTTCAACAAAGTATTTGGTTTGAGAGGGTTAAATATTGTGCTATTCTGGAATATTGACTATTTAAGAAAAGGCACTTGAAAAATAGCAGGTGTAAGAAAAACATTTTGATCTTCAGACTGTTTCTTAAAAGCAGAAGATGAAATTACTGTGTGAAAGAAACCCTTTCTATACTTGACATATGTAGCATCCATGTCCTCAAGGACAAGAAGTTGAAATTAAGAGAATTCAGCAGAGACTTTGCTAGAATAACTCATCTTTTAAACTTCCACATATTTTAGTCATGTTTTCACTGTTTAGTATTCTTTGTCCAATTTAGTATGTAAGTAACTGGCTCTAGTTCTTCTGATCTTCATTTCTTTATGAGGGTTCCCGAGCTTTATAAAACCTTTCTTATGTCAGTGTAATTCTTGGACCCAACTAGAAACTGAAGAGGATAGAAGTGGAAGTTTTCTGCCCGTATAGCCTCTTTTTGACCTCTCATTCAAACATGCTCTGGCATTCAATACTCTCAAATAAGGAACTCAAAATTACACTATCCATCTCACTATGAAAGTCCTCAGGAATATTACTGCAAAATCTGAAGAATATCTTGAAAAGAACACACTGGGAAACAGCATACCTCTATAGATTTCAAGACATAGAAGGAAGGATAGCCAAAATGCATTTCAGTGATCTTTTCCTTGGTAAACTCAAAGTATATTTATTTATATCTATAGTACTGAAAAAAAAGTCGGATACTTTTTGCTAAAATCGAGAGCTCACTAGGCCATTTAGTCTGCCATCTTCTCTCTTAAAATTTTCTCTAGTCCTAATTAGTTCTTCCTTTCAAGTGTTTCAGACTTCTAATTATAAGAAATGGCTTTCACCTCATTATTGGCACTTTAAGGTTTCTGCACCATGACTCAAGTTGCAATTGTTTAAAAAAACATCCAAAAGGAACTTTCTAGCCAAAATTTCCTTTTCTTCTCTGAATTTCTAATTCTATTTCTACAGTAGACCACAAATGGCATCCTAATCCCAGAGTATTAAAATATTAAGAAAACCAATATCTTCTGTTGCATTTTTCATTTTCATTATTTTTGATCTTCTGGATTTTCAATTCTTTATTCTAGAAAGTGATAAATATATAAACTTCAACCTTAGTCATACAGATTTCTAAGTCATTGCTTGTTCCTGAATACCAATGTCCTAACAAGCTCTCACTCTACCTCAGTGTCCAGTAAGTACAAATCAACATTTGTAACCATTGTTCTGCACATATCCTAGTGATACTGATGAATAATTCAAGGCTGAAGAAACTGTTTTTATATTTTCTAATTATATAATTTTATGTTACCTGTTGTCAAATCTATCTGGAAATACATGGGCAGCCTTAAAAATACTTATGCTAAGAAAAGTTTCATAAATAATTTGGCAATTAAGTTTTCTGCGTTTACTTGTCTATTTTCATGGGCTCAGTAAGTGCAGCTAACAGCTTTTTAAAAATCCTTGCTTTAATATGTTATTTTATAGTTACATTAATGAATCAATATACAATTGAAATATTATAAAATCCATGAACAACCACATGGTTACCCACACGATTAATGTTACTTAAATATGTATATACACACATATGTGTGTATGTGTGTGTGTGTGTGTGTGTGTGTGTGTGTGTGTTTGTGTGTGCAGGAAGTAGAGAAAGCTGGTGCTGGCTAAACCAGAAGCTAATAATTTTAAAACAAGTAATGGCAAAGTGTGTATTCATCCTGTTATTTCCTTTTAAACTCTTGTAAAAATCTTTTCCATCACAGCTCCTTAATTTTCTGTGCTCTCTTCCAAATAGTAGATAATATTATTTATGGATTGAGGCTATTTGTGAATATGAGCATTGTGTTGTGTGTCTGATACTGGAAGTCTGGTTATAATACCTAAGATCAGGAAAGATGCATATTTAAAATCCGAACAGTAAACGGTCAGTCTTTTCTTTAGGGAAAATGCTTCTAGTGCAGACATGCATAGATTTATGAATTATTACAAAAGACACATTAAGGTATCAATTCTAGAAATTTTCATTGTGATGTATTACTCATCCTAATTTTTATTTTTCAAAGTTTTGCATGTCAAGTCTAAACAGAAAACATACGTTGTTAGGATGTATCATTTGTAGGAATGGGTAGAATTAGTAAAGAATCTGATATAACCTATACAGTTGAATAAAATCTTTATACCAGCGATAGCAGTACTACAAAAGATTAATATGCTTTGAGCTTCAGTGACTCTAAGGAGAAATATATCAAGTTAGACTCTAAGCAAACAATTTTATAGCAGAAAATAACTTTGGAGAGATCAAAATTGCTACTGAATTAAAATTGCAAATTTTGCTAAATTATCTACTCCAGTTTGTACTCTAGTGTAAAATACTTAGATTTTCTTCTTTATTTTAACTCCATATCCAAGACACATCTACACAGAAGAACTATATATGAAAGTTCTTTTTCTTCAGATATGCCAATGTCTTTTTCACTTCAGGGTCTTTGCACATACTGTTATTTATCTTGAACACTCAGACCATTACATTACTACCTACTTTTCATCATTTAGCTCAAGTGACACCTCCTGAGGTAGGCCTTTCCTCATTACTCTATTAAACATTACTCTATTAAACTCTATTCCTCTTCACTCCTGTCAGAGAAGATTAAATCTGCATTATCTGAGAAAACTGTGATGGCTTCCCCTGAGGCAGTTGTCATGCAAGATCATGCTGATTTTCCTTAGGACTCACCCTCACCACCCTTTTTCCTTCTAGAATTATAACTAGACTCACATCACAGCAGTCCCCTAGAGGTGAGGTACAAAGTGTGACCCAGGA
Source organism: Macaca fascicularis (assembly GCF_037993035.2). Lineage (NCBI taxonomy): Eukaryota > Metazoa > Chordata > Mammalia > Primates > Cercopithecidae > Macaca > Macaca fascicularis. The sequence goes on along the minus strand of NC_088383.1, from coordinate 90,285,256 downwards.
GTTACACTACACTCAAAGATAACTACTTGAGTTTTCTAATTTTAAATAGTGAATATGTGTGAGAATGGATAGTGAAAATGTGGGATAGTGGTGGAAGGAATATGAAGTTAGGTCTGGCTGAATTTACTGATATAGGCTTTCTAAGCAGAGAACCTGCCAATTTAACGTGGCAGCTTGAAGAGATAGGAAGAACTCTTAACAATTTGATTGGTTGGCTGAAACATAGGTCAAAATGGGATTCACAAATGGTATACAGCAATTTGGAAATGCTGGATCTGCCTTGGTTTAATGTAGACAAGGGGTTTGAAATGCTTAGGAAGATGGGAATGTTAGAGTGAATTTGTGATTCAAGATATATTCACCCACACTGGAAGCGGCCAGAAGACATACCTTTCATCATGACTGTGGAAAATATATTTGTGAGGGGAAACCTAGCATCCTTGAAGAGTTCTGTGGTCACTCTTGTCTGTAGGCATGCCTTATAATGGGAATCACAGTCACTGAATTGGAAAACCTAAATGCAGTGGAAGTAACTGGATCCTGGGGGCAGCAGGGGCCAAGTTATGGTGTTCAACCACAAAGGCAAGGTGGGCTTGGACAGCAGAGTCAAAGCAGCAGTTAAAATCATCTGACTTTTGCAGAACTGTGGTCTCAGCTAGTTGATTTTGGTGTTCCTAGAAGTGAAATAGTTAGGAATCCTACTAAATTACTACTTAATCTGTGTAAGCAGAAAAGTTGTAGGTCAGGTGCACAAAAATCTAACCTGAATCATAGGGAGGGAGAGTCATAATCCATCAATTAATTCCCAGATTTGAGCCAGTTGGCAGACCCAGAATCCCTTAAATGAAGGGTAGGCTGGTATTCTTAGAAGAAACCCAGGTACGCTGCTAAAACATTTATACTGTTAATCTTTCTCCAAGTCTTCCTCAATAAACCTATGGTCTTCTACCAGAGTAACTCTACATTTGGAAAAAGAAAGTAATCAGATCTTTCAGGGACTACTGGACACTGGCTCTGAACTGTCACTAATTCCAGGAGACCCAAAGAGTCACTAAGGTCCACAGTCAGAGTAGGGGCTTTGGGAAGTCAGGTGAGCAAAGGTTTAGCTCATGTTTATCTTACTATGGATCCAGTGGCTTCCCAAACCCATCCTTTGGTTATTTATTCAGTTCTGAAATGCATAATTGAAATACATATATTCAGCAGCTGGCCGAATCTCCATATTGGTTTTCTTACCTGTGGACCGAGGACTATTACGGTAAAAAGGGCCACGTGGAAGCCACTATAACTGCTTAGGAAACTAGGAAAACAAAAATGAAAAGAAACACAAATACAAAAGAAAAACTGCAATTCCTAAGGAATTGTCTAGATTAGTGCCACCATCAAGGATTTGAAAGATGTAGGGGTTGTGATCCCAACCACATACCTATGAGGCCTGTGGAGAAAAAAAAAAAAAAAAAAAAAAAAAAAGTGGATCTTGGAGAATGACAGTGATTTTTGAAAACTCCAAGTAATGACTTTAATTACTGCTGGTATACCAAATGTGGTTTCATTGCTTGAGCAAACTAACACATCTCCTGATCCTGGTATGCAGGTATTTATATTGCAAATAAATTTTTATCCATCCTTGTCAATTATAACCACCTGAAGTATTTTGCTTTCAGGGGACAAGACCAGCAATACACCTTAATGTTCCACTAGACATATATCAACTCTCCATCACTATGTCATAATTTAGTTTTCAAGCATCTTGATTGTCTTTCCCTTCCACAAGATATCACACTTGTACGTTACATTATGTTGATTGGACTTAGAGACCGGAATTAGCCACGAATCTAGACTTATTGTTAAGACATTTGTGTGTCAGAGGATGGGAAATAAATGTGAAAAATATTCAGGAGTCTTCTACCTCAGTGAAATTTTTAGGGCAGAAGTGGTATAGGGTATGTCAAGATATTCCTTTTAACGTAAAGGATCAACTGCACTTGGCCCCTGAAACCAAAAAAAAAAAAAAAAAAAAAAAGAAGAAGAAGCACAATGACTACTGTGTCTTTTTGGACACTAAAGATAAAGATAATGTTTTTCTCATTTGGATGTGTTACATTAACTTATTTACCAGATGTCACCAAAAGCTGCGAGTTTGGGATGAGGCTCAAAATAAGAGAAGGTTCTATAGCAGATCCAGGTTGCTGTGTAAGCTCCTCTGCCACTTGGGCCATTTAATTCAGCAGATCCAATGATGTTTGAAGTATCAGAGACGTTTGGAGCATTTGGAAGGCCCTTAGGATTTTGGTGAATCCTAAGGTAAACCACAGTGAAGCCTTTTAGGATTTTGGAGCAAAGCCCTTCCATCCTCTATGGATAATTACTACCATTTCGAGAAATAGCTATTGGCCTGCTACTGTGACTTAGTAGAGATTGAACACTTAATCATGGGCCACCAAGTTACCATGTGACCTGAGATGCCTATTATCAACTGGGCATTGTGTGATTCACCAAGTCAGAAAATTAAGTGTGCACCTCTTTATTAAGTAGAAGTGATATATACATGATTGGGTCCAAACAAGCCCTGAAGTCTCTACCAAGTTACATGAAGTAGCCTAAATGCTCATAATTCCTGTGCCTGCTACTCATCCTTCTCTCTCCAATCTTATACGTGTGGCTTCATATAATCAGTTGACAGAGGAAAATAAAACTCGGACTTAATTTACAGATGATTCTGCACTATGTGGTAGTGCACACTACATGTCTACCACTCAAAAGTAGACATTTGTACACTATACCCCTTTTCTGGTACAACCTTTTAGGACAGTAGTGAAGGGAAACTCTCCCAGTGGACAGAACTTTGAGAAGTGCATCTGGTTAGTTACTTTGCTTGGAAGGAGAAATGGCCAGACTATTGATTATATACTACTTCATGACCTTTGCCAATGGTTTGCCTCGATGGTCAACCGGGAAGTATCATGATAGAAAAGTTGGTGACAAGAAAATTTAGGGAACAAGTATGTAGACAGACCTCTGTGAATGGGAGAACAATGTAATGTTTTGTCCTATGTGTATATTCACCAAAAGGTAGCATCATCAAAGGAATATTTCACTAATCAAGTGGATAGGATGAACTGTTCAGTTGAAACCATTCAGCCTCTTTCCCCAGTCACTCCCTTCATTGTCCATGAACAAAGCCGTCATAATTGTAGAGATGGGGGTTACACATGGAATCAGCAATATGAACTTCCACTCACCAAACCTGACTTGATTGCTCAGTCTAGCAGTAGCAGAGGACACATTGAGCCCCTGATACAGTGCCATTCCTTGGAGTAATCAGCTGGCTGCCTGGGGACATGCTGATTACATTGAATGAATTTCATCATGGAAGTAGAATTTTGTTCTTACAGGAATAGACACTATGAATATGGATTGCCTTCCCTGCATGCAGTGCTTCTTCCCAAATTACCATGACAGACTTATAAATGCCTTATACAGTATCACAATATACCACACACCATTGCTTGTAATCAAACAACTCACTCCCTAGCAATAGATGTCAGCAATGGGCCCATGGTTATGGGATCCAATGGTCTTACCATATTTCCCATGACCCTGAAGCAATTGGATTCATAGAATGGTATAACAGCCTATTAAAAACTCTGCTGCAGCACCAGGTAGGTGGCAATATCTTGCAGAACTGGGACAAATTCTCCATAAAGCTATATATGTTCCGAATCAGCGTTCAATATATGGTGCTGTTTTTACCATAGCAGAATTCTTGGCTCCAGGAATCAAGGAGTGTAAATGAGAGTGACAGAATTCACTATTACCTATCTGTAGTGACTCCGTAGCGAGATGGTTGCTTCCTGTTTTCATGACTTTATCATATAATATGAGATGTACTGACTTTGTTTCACAGTATTTAATGCTAATTTTATATCATAGTATTTAAGTTAGGGGATATCGAGAAGAGTGAACATTATTCAAGAACTTTGCTTCCTCTTTCTGGGAAGGAATTAGTGCAATTTTTGGTTGTATACAGGATAGTTGTATCCTCTCAGGCAGAATTATGACCTTGCTATTGTCTTTATTTGAAAATTAAATATGGTTTTAAAAGATACATATCGGTGCCATATTGACAAGGAATAAACTTACAATAGCTAATTTTATGTGTTGACTTGACTAAGCCATGGGGTGCCCAGATATGCAGACAAATATTATTGGTGTATCTGCAAGGATGTTCTAGATGAGATTGATATTTAAATTCATAGAGTGAGTAAAGCAGATTGTTCTCTCTAAAGTAGGTAGTCCTTATCCAGTCAATTGAAGACCTGAATAGCACAAAAAAGTTGATTAAGGGAGGACTTCTCTTGCCTGGCTACCTGAGTTGGGCCATTGGTCTTTTCTTGCTTTTATTTTTATTTTTTTATTTTTATTTTTTTATTATACTTTAAATTCTAGGGTACATGAGCACAACGTGCAGATTTGTTACATATGTATACATGTGCCATGTTGGTGTGCTGCACCCATTAACTCGTCATTTACATTAGGTATATCTCCTAATGCTACCCCTCCCCCCTCCCCCTCCCCACAATAGGACCCGGTGTATGATGTTCCCCTTCCTGTGTCCAAGTGATCTCATTGTTCAATTCCCACCTATGAGTGAGAACATGTGGTATTTGGTTTTCTGTTCTTGCGATAGTTTGCTGAGAATGATGGTTTCCAGCTGCATCCATATCCCTACAAATGACATGAACTCATCCTTTTTTATGGCTGCATAGTACTCCATGGTGTATATGTGCCACATTTTCTTAATCCAGTCTGTCACTGATGAACATTTGGGTCGATTCCAAGTCTTTGCTATTGTGAATAGTGCAGCAATAAACATAAATTCAAGTGGAAACATGAGCTTTTTTTGGGTATTGAGCTTGCCAGCTTTTGGGCTGAAGCTTACACTATCTGTTCTCCTGGTTCTCATGCTTTTGGACTCAAACTGGAACTAAACTTCAGCTTTTCTGTGTCTCCAGCTTGCCAACTGCAGATATTGAGACTTTTCAGCCTCCATAATAATGTAAGCCAATTTCTTGTAATCTCTTTCTCTCTCAATATTGACATTCCATATAATAATACATCAGATGCCTAAGTGCTTTGGATAGTCATAAGCCTTTTCTCCTATAGCTCCCTAATTAGAAATGCCTGCTGTTAGGAGTTTTCTTAAGCTTTCCAACTTGCTCCTTCCATTTTATAAGAATAATAGTCTATTTAGGAACACTATTATCAAATCCCTCAATATTGAGGGAGAGAGAGAGACACAGAGAGAGAGAGAGAGAGAGAGAGCGAGCTATATACAGCTAAGATCGTCATGGAATGGGCATGATAACTCTATTACTCAACGTTATCTAGAGAAACATGTGATGAGAGAGAAATGATAAGAAATTGGCTCATCCTTATAGAGGCTGAGAAGTCTCAATATCTGCAGTTGGCAAACTGGAGACACAGGAGAGATGAAATGTAGTTCCAGTTTGAGACCAAATGCATGAGAACCAGGAGAGCTGGTAGAGTAAGATTCAGTCCAAAAGCTGGCAGGCTCAATACCCAAGAAAAGACAATATTTCTATTTGAAACATTGAAAAAGATCCCTCTCTTAATCAGCTTTATTTGTGCTATTCACCTCTTCAATTGATTGGATAAGGGCTACCTACACTAGAGAGAACCATCTGCTTTCCTCACTCCATGAATTTAAATATTAATCTTATCTAGAACATCCTTGCAGATATGCTTAATAACATTTGTCAGCATATCTGGGCACCCCATAGCCTAGTCAAATCAACACATAAAATTTGCTCTTATAAGTTCATCCCTTGTCAACGTGGCACCCATGTATCTCACTAAACCATACTTCACTGTCAAATAAAGAAAATAGCAAGGTCATAATTCTGCCTGATGTGATACAACTATCCTGTGGCAACCAAAAATGCACTAACCCCTTCCCTAGAAGAGGAAGCAAAGTCCTTGACTAGATGAGGGCTACCTACATTGAATATACATGAATATGTATATATACACATTTTTTCTGTTCTCTACATAACTTTGACAAATACAGTCATCATGTCCATTCCCTGACTATCTTAGCTGAAACAGAGACTATCAGTCAATGCTCATATTGCCCCCTATTTGTTTATTCAATGTACTTGATAAAATCCAAAAAATATGAATTTACTTATTATTTGTCTACATCAAATATAAGGTAATCATTATGGAAGTAAGTACTTTGTATCTGTTTTTACATCACAGAATAGATTGCATAACATAAAAGCGATGCTCAATAATTACTTGTTAACCTAGTTTTGATTAAAACATTCCATAGACTTCAAAATGTTCTATTTTTGCATGTATGTACCCTTTGTTTTTATAAATACATAAATAATATTAACTTAAAAATAATGGATGTAATGGCTTTGAAAATTCTGAGATTCGGCTGGGCACGGTGGCTCACGCCTGTAATCCCAGCACTTTGGAAGGCCGAGGCGGGCAGATCACGAGGTCAGGAGATCAAGACCACCCTGGCTAACACGGTGAAACCCCATCTCTACTAAAAATACAAAAAATTAGCCGGATGTGGTGGTGGGCGCCTGTTGTTCTAGATACTCTGGAGGCTGACGCAGGAGAATGGCATGAACCCGGGAGATGGAGCTTGCAGTGAGCCCAGATGGCGCCCTGCACTCCAGTCTGTGCAACAGAGTGAGACTCCATCTCAAAAAAAAAAAAAAAAAAGAAAAAGAAAAAAGAAAATTCTGAGATTCACCAGATGGCAAATGATGCTAAAATCAATAAATGACTTTCAAGCAAAGATAGAATCCAGGGCACTGTCGGGAAAGTATGGTCCAAAATTGTAGCCAAAAAGATAACTTTAAAATTTTCCGTATGTTACAGAAAGATCAAAGGTGGTGCTTTGGAATGCCATTTAGTTAGACAAACAGTCCTCTAAAATATAAAGTATATGATATACAGATAACTCAATCGAACAATAGGACCTGCATGAAGTCACAGCATTGCTCTACAGCCTTCTCAACAAAAGTTCAAGAAAGAGAAGAGCATATTTCTGAAAAGGTTACTGAATTAGCCTTTGTGTATGAGTGAATCTCAGTAAGATTCACAGTAAACCTACAAAAATTTGAAGTTAAATTACATATGTAAAACTATTGATAATTTAAACTGACTAAGCCAGAGCCATTTTAAAGTGGGCCACCCAAACTTCTTTAAGCAGATAGCAGGCTGAGTAAACTAGTCAGACTTAAATATGTTCTAACTTTTATGAAAAAGGAGGAGTATTTCAAATGATAGAACTGAAACCAGACAGTGGAATCAAGAAATATAAAGTCATTAATGGATAGGAGTAGGATTAAATCCTCATCAAAAAAAGAAAAAAATTAACATTTCCCCAGCTATATTTCAGAACTCTCATTGACTGCTGACTTCTGTATGTCTCTCTTTTTCCTCTATTAAATCAGAGGGCCTATGATGATTATTCTATGCCTGTCTCATCATTTTATAGTGGATGTGTGAAAGATAGGTAAGGTAAGTTGTTTCTTTAGTTTCAAAGGTCTTCAAATCAAGACAAACCATACTCAAGGAGTTGTATTTGCAGCTAGACCTGATTTAAATGACAAGATTCTAGACTTCATGCTAATGCTGTAATAAGATGAAGCTTTGGTAGAGTTAAGGATACAATTAGTGAGGTGTGCGCATTACTCGGAGCCAGAGAGCAATCTACAGTAACTGTTCTCTAAGAAGGTATACTTCTCCTGGTATACATGCACTGGTATGGTTTCCTCCCACAATGTACCAGGGTTCATCTATATGACCAGTAGAATATGCCAGTAGTGATGTATGTCATTTCTAAGATGAGATTTTGTGGCACTCAAGGGTTAGCTTTCTGGGAAACACAGGGTTTGGGATTTGAATATGTAACAAACCTGCACGTTGTGCACATGTACCCTAACACCTAAAGTATAATTAAAAAATAATAATAATAATTTGGAATTATACATAAAAAAAGAAAATTTAGAAACTGAAGCAACTTTTATTCTGATAGTCACATGCTCTCATTACTGATTCTCTCTATATATTTCTGATAATAATTGATTTAAATATCTTCTTATTCTCACCATACAAGTTTTTCATATTTTACTATTGGCAATGATTTTAACTACTACAGAAGTGGTCTATTGATCTATCTGCCTATTTATCTATGTCTCTATAAGTGCATAAATGCGTGTGGGGGAAGTGTATGTATATGTGTGCTTGTAAGTTCATGGATGAATTACAAAGTTTTCATATGGGCATTGCAGTTTAATCAGGAATTAGCTAATTTAATTTTGGACCTTTTAACCCCTCTTTTACTATGAAAAGATCCACATTTTCATTTTCATATATTCTCTTTCTCCCTCTCTGTCACACATGCGCGTTCGTGCGCGTGCGCGCGCACGCACCCACACACACACACACACCATACTCTTAACAATTCTTCATTTGTGTAGATTTGTGTATTGTCCCCTTCTTGGTTTTGTGTCTGTAAACTATGTACTTAAATATTGAATTAATTTAATTGTGTTCCCCCTCTATAATTTCCATATATACTTTACCTTTGAACAACATACGTTTGAACAGCATGGGTTCACAGATACATGGATTTTCTTCTGCCTCTGCCATCCCTGAGACAGCAAGATCAATCCCTCCTCTTCTTGTGCCTCAGCCTCCTCAGTATGAAGATGGTGAGGATGAAGACCTTTATGATGATCTATTTCCATTCGGTGAATAGTGAAGATCTTATAATTCTCTTAATAACATTTTCTCTAGCTTACTTTATTGTGAGAATGAAGTGTATAATATATATAACATGTACAACATATGTTAGTTAATTGTTTATGTTATTGGAAAGGCTTCTGATCAACAGTAGACTATTATTACATTAACAGAAGTTGAAGTCAAAAGTGATACAGTGATTTTTGACTTCATAGGGGTCAGCAGCCTAACCACTGTGTTGTTCAAGGGTTAACTGAAAATGCACTGGATTGCATGAACATAAGATAATAATGAGACCTTATTGCTTTCCAATTGAGGTAGGTTAATTTAAATTCTTCATAATATCTGCTGTTAATAGATTTGCCCAGTAACCTTTTATATCAAATAAGTTCTAAGTTTTATTTCACATTTTTATCTCGGTTTCTAAATGTGCCATTATTACATTGGATTTAGGAGCAAAATCCATTATAATCTGTTCTAACAAGAAGATCGATTTTTGGTAGTCTCTTAAACTTCCTATTGGGAGATTATGCTCCTTGAGGATAAGATTCATATTGTAACAATTTTCTATATCCTCCACAATGTTTTGCAGATTCAATAAGTATTTAATAAATTGAATTAAATTTGCCTGTACTCTTATAAATCATGCTTTCATACATCAACCTTCTAATTCTCAATTCTTCTAAAACATAGAAAAAATTGTCAATATAAAAACGCAGGAAATAAGATTTTAACCATTTCTGTCATTCAAAATATGATTCATTCTTTCTTATACAACTACGTTTGTCAGCATTCTTGCCATTGGACTGTCTAGCTCTTGAGTCTGTTATATCATGGCTTGTTGTTACAGAAAGTAAAGTTTGGAAAAAAGAAGCAGTTACGTAAAGCAATATTAGAAAATCCTTGAGTTTCTCTTAAAAACTCAGCGATGTCTTCTACATGTTTTTTATTTCATGTAGATTAAGTTTGAGAGTTGTGTAATAATTTCATGAGTGTATCGTTCAGAGAGCCCTTTGAAGGCCTATTTAATCCAACTAAGACTATTTTTTTTCTTGTTTTAATACCATTAAACTTATTCTCTCTTTGATAATAACTGAGGAAAGAGAGAAAGGCATTCCATGTAATACATCAGATGCCTAAGTGCTTTGGATAGTCATAAGCCTTTCCTCCTATAGCTTCCTAATTAGAAATGCCTGCTCTTCGAAGTTTTCTTAAGCTTTCCAACTTGCTCCTTCCATTTTATAAGAATAATAGTCTATTTAAGAAGACTATTATCAAATAAAAATCAGAACCATCAGTGGATACCTATTTTAGCCTTGGGATTTATATCACAATTCCCTAAGACTTTATATTTCCAGAAAAGAAGATCCGGCCACTGCACTCGAGCCTGGGTGACAGAGCGAGACTCCGTCTCAAAAAAAAAAAAAAAAAAAAAAAAGAAATTCAAACTAAAGGTCACAATTACAATTATTATGGTAATTCTGATAAGATGTGCATTTTAACTAAAAGAGGTTCCCACTATTTTTTTTCTTCTTTCTACTTTTCAGTAATCCTTGGGACTGTAGTAAGAGTGTGCAATACTCTTATGGTGTATTTTTAGTTTAAAATCTGAGTATATATAATTACCACTTGGTAGATATTGTCCAAAAGCACTTTTGAATCCAAGTGTTTTTACCCTCATAGAATTTTTTTTTAAAGGAGTATTTGCTTGTTTCTATTATACTGTAACTATGGGAGCTACTAGGAGATCTTTTAAATTTCACCAACAAGTAGGCAGAATGGGGACTAACTGAAGGGTTGATGGGCTTAAAGAAAATAAATAACCTAACAAAGCCACCAGGTTAATGGCAAAACCAACAGCAGGAACCAAGTCACTTTACTTGAGATTAGTGGATACCAAAATGTGCTTTCTCTGAAGCAGCACTTTACAAGGAAATATGAAAATCCACCTTTGTTGTCCTTCAGCTAAAGGGAATAAAATTGTGTACTTTTCGTAATTTTAACCTTGTTATAACAGATGCTACATGAACTCAAGGGGAACTCTGACTGCCTTGAGAGCTGAATAAAATGCATCCCACCATCCATTGCTGCTGCATTAGGGCATTAAAAAGAGAGACAGAAGGAAGAGGAGAGAGAGGCACAAGTTCAACAGTGTGAGGGACTCGGACACAATGGGAGGGAGAAAGAAATAAGTGTCTGAATGTCATTGAAAGAACAGAAAATGAAGGCATATGTAAGAGGCCTGCTAAAGCTATGGGACCTCAGAAGCCTATTTGTAAGAAATACAATTTAGAATAGGGAACTTGTAATACAGTACCTGACCTTTATTTCCTTTCTTGCCTCGAACTTGTCAAAACCTTTGATCGATTTTGCTATGAACATGAATTACTGCTACAATATTTAGTTTAACTACATGAATTTCTTAAAGCAGTAATACAGTGCTACAGCATAGCTTAACATTGTTTAAGTAATATTGCTTATATTTAAGTCATTTCTAAGGGACCTATGCAAACACAGTCTGGAGATCTATTTATGATATATTTCCAAGGCTAAAAACAAAAAAAATGCTATTAATTCATAAAAGTCAAAAAGCCATGCATTGTGGTTTTACAGGGACTTCTATTTCTAAAGATGATTGTTGCATGAGGGTATCTGCCTTTATGAAGGGAAATGTATAGATTTTAACTAACTCTGTATTATAATGTTTATGTTTTGAGAAAGAAAATCATGTTTCTGCACTAAAAAATAAATTCCCAATAAAACCTTTAAACTTAACATTTAGAACAGGGACAGACACTTCTTTTTTTTTTAAATTTATTTATTTATTATTATTATTATACTTTAAGTTCTAGGGTACATGTGCATAACGCGCAGGTTTGTTACATATGTATACTTGTGCCATGTTGGTGTGCTGCACCCATCAACTCGATTTTTTTTTAAATTTATTTATTTATTATTATTAATATACTTTAAGTTCTAGGGTACATGTGCATAACGTGCAGGTTTGTTACATATGTATACTAGGGACAGACACTTCTTTTGTTTCCTAAGTGTTCTGTTGTTCTTGCTGTTTAGTTTTAAATAATTTTTTAGAAGTTTTATTGATGTGTAATTAATATAAAAATTGTATACCTTTAATATATTCACCTTGATGAGTTTGGACATGTGTGCATACACCAATACCATCATCACAACCAAGGTATTGAACATACTTATTCACTTCCAAAAATTTTCTTCTGTTATTTTTTAGTGGTGGTAGTATATTTTTAAGAATTCAGCCTTTGAGCAGGGTACTAAGGACCTTCAACAGCAAATGAGAAAGTAAATGAACTAAGTCCATATAAAGGGTTAGATCTCAGTGAGATATTCAAGTTATGAGCAAATCCTCAAGAGGCTTGTAAACTGACTGTGGGTTTCCAGTTTGATTATCTATAGATAAGCCTTCATTTGCTCATTCATCTATTCATTTATATATCCATTCATTCTTTCTCAAGAAGAGGTATTTGTCCATATCTCACTATGTGGATGAACAGGTGGTCAGTTCTCACTTCTTTTGCTGTTAAGTGTACTAAAATGTTCACCCTTGAGCTCCAGGATGATATTTTCTCTCTTTGCTTCATTACCAAGGTGGCTATCAAGATTCCCTCCCCTACCTTCTTTTTTCCTTTTTTTAAATGTTTAAGAGCTGGAGTTAATTTCTTGACTCCTTTAGTAGCACATGAAGATATATACCACTCAAGGCCTGTTGGATTAAACTGTTAAATTTGTCAGCTAGCTAATGTTTTCTCAGAACCAGACAAATTAAACAGATTGAATTGTTGAAATTATTTCAAAGACAAACAATCATCGAATGGAAATAAACTACAGAAAGTAGGGAACTTGAGTAACTAAATCTCCTAGGAAATATTTACAGCAGATGGTAAAGTATCCAGTCTCGTTGTTATAAATGAATTTCAAAGAATCTCAGAGCAGCTTTACAAAATTTTACTGCACTAACAAATGGCAGCCAACCTCTGTAGTGAACACAAAATACTCTACCATCCTTTCTACCTCCTTAAATTAAGCCAATTTATGCTTACACAGAAAATTTGTCTGTGGAAAACACTGCTTAGAATATGCAAGCATATTAATCTGGAAGCCACAAGAGAAGCTTGCTTCAGAAAACTTCTTAATATTTTTCTTGTAAATTATTCTTTTACGCTGATCACATTACAATATTACCAAGTTATCATAATGTATTTTCTTTACTCCCAGAGCAAGATAAGACTCTAGTTGTTGCTAGGAACTCTGCGTTGTCTAAATATGCGTTCACATTCTCCAACAGTGATTCTGGAATCGTACCCACAAATGAGATCACTGCTGTCAGATCACTGGGATTAAAACTCAACCTCTCTACTACTACTAATTCTATCATTATTTTCTGCAATATTGGGTCATAGAATCAACAAAGAATGTATTACTGGGTTAGACATATGTATTTACTTATGCAATTAGTAATACAATTCTTCACTCATTCCTAGATTTGAATCGCAGGTGCTCTGCATAGCAGCTGTATAGTCTTGGACAAGTTGCTTAATCTCTGTACCTTGATTTCCTCATTTGTACTTCAATGTTCTTATGTGGTAAATGTAAAATTACTTAACTCAGAGCTATGAGGTCAGTTTTATCTGAGAGAATCCAGAAAAAAATACTTAGCACACATTTCCTAGCATTCAACATGCATAATAGGTACTCAAGAAAATTTCAGATCTCTGTACGTGATTAATATTTGAGTATTTAATATATTAAATATAATGTCTGAAAATGCATGTCTTTATGTGACTGTACCTCTCATTGCACTTGGTATAGTGTTGTGAATATATTTGTCATTTGTATGTTCTTTCTACCATGCAATTCTTCCACTCCAATTAGCATACTATATTGGAAAACAATTGAGTGCTTGCTTTATGTTTTACTAAATTTATACGGAACTACATTGATACTTCCTTGCCTTCAGATGCTGGGACTCACTGGCTGCTTTCTAGTTCTCAGGAGTCTCTACGTAACTCTGTCCTTTACACTTGCCCTGCACCATCATCCTCAGCCCTAGACAAAGACAACATCATTTTTTAAAACCTTCAAATATATCTGCAATTCACTGTATGAATGTTCTCATTCTATCAAAACCCTGGACCTCACTAACTCAATGGAGCAATATAGGATGATAAAGTAGTTTATATGAAAGTCATAGCAAACTTGCTTTGGTTATTCATCCAAACGTATGTTTTTAAAGGATGAGGCTTTTTTTCTGAAACAAATAAAATTATAATTTGAAATTTCAAATAATGTGACTAATAGATTATGAATTCATTTCCAAATATAGAAATAATTAAAACGCTGGGGCTATAGAAAAGTGAGTGCTGTATCTATTATTTTCTTACATTAATTTTATCCTAGCTGCCAGAATTTAGTATTTTTAATATCAACTGAGAGATTTAAGGCTATTATAATTTTCCTATCTTGATTTTCCTCTTCTATTTATAACTCACTTAAAGTAATTTGATAGTATACACTGTGATGTGTCCCCATGTATCAAACTTTTAAAAAATGTATTTGGAACCAAAGCAAAGATAGATTTTACTAATACCACAGAGGTATAATCTGCTGCTATTTCTTCATCAGAAGTAAACAAGTTGACTTCAAAGCAGTTGATCTAATTTTCTTCACCGTTCATTCAATGGTATTTTTTGATTATTACAGAATATATTGAATTCAATAACAATAAGTCCTTTTCTTTTCTTCTTTTTTTTTTTTTCCAGAAATGGTTTCTCTCTGTTGCTGAGGCTGCAGTGCAGTAGCATGATCTCGATTCACTGCAGCCTCTGCCTCCTGCGCTCAAGAAATCCTTCTACCTAGCCTCCTGAGTAGCTGGGACTACAGGTGAGCACCACCATGTCCACCTATATAGTTTTTGTATTTTTTGTATTTTTTTTTTTTTTTTTTGGTAGAGATGGGGTTTCACTGTGTTGCGTAGGCTGGTCTCAAACTCCTGGGCTTACACCATTCTCCCCCCTCAGCCTCCCAAAATTCTGGGATTACAGGTGTAAGCCACTGCACCCGGCTGAGAAGACTTTTTATTATAAATTGTTCCTATTGTTTTATTTATTTGGTTTGCTTGTTGGTTTTCAAGGTAAGTTTGACATATAAGGTGGTATAATGTTTAACGGTCAAGTTATAGAGATAGCTTGATTGAAGTTCAAATCCAGAGCCAAGTTACTTACACTCTCTAAGGACCTGTTTTTTCCCTTATAAAATTAAAATAAAGTGGATAGCCACTTCATAGGTTTGTAATAAGAATTAATATGATAATGCTGTCACACAGTTGCAAAGAGACACTAAAACTTGGCCCTGCCAAAAAATATTAGCTATTGCCATTAGAATTGTTCTCCTTAATACCTAAGGCATTTGCTGACAATCAGGTTACTCATCATGTCCTTCCAGGAAAATAAATAAATAAATAAATAAATGTTTAAAACTTAGGAACTACTTTTAAAATTTAATTTTCAGACCTGACATAACACAGCTGAGGAAGAAAGATGTTAGCTGATTGGGGACAGATGGAGAGATCATTAATGGTATAATAGTGTGAGAATGTGAAGCACGATAGGATATGATATTAGTCATACAGATTGTAAATACATGTCAAAACTATATTTATCGTTCATTTAATTAAAATTCAACCTTGTTTTCTTCAAAGAAGAAATTATACCTTTCACTCTACCTATTTAACTCTGGAAAATTTTACAAATTGAGCATGACATTTTTCAGTATGAATTCCTGTATTTCAGCTACCCTCCTAACTTTGCCTTTGGCATGATGAGCAGAAAAAAAAAAAGAAACAGAATAATTAGTTCTGGAATATGAAAAGTGTCCATGAAGAGGAGTAGTCTTGAGAAGTAGGGAACAGGATGAAGTCATTAGGGGACAGAAGGGTAGGAGGGAGTGGGACTAGACAAGCTCTGAACTCTGCATGCACACATAGCAGTCTAAAATAGTCATCCAGCATACAGACTCTAGGTCAAGATAACCAAGATGAATTACAACTTCTCCACAAGCAACATGACTTTGGGTAAAATATTTAACTTTTCTGTGTCTTAGTTTCTTCAACTGATAAATAAAAATGATGGTCATATCTACTTCATAAAATTGTGATAACTAAACTGTTTAATACATGTGATGAATAGTGTGTGGCATTTAGCTTAACAATAAGACATTTCATGAAAATATTAGCTACTTTTGTTAGCTAGCAGCTCACAGTTGTGCCTAAAGCTGACCCCATATCTAGGATTAGGTTTTGAAAGAATTCATCATCATCAGAAGTAGGTCTGGAAGTTATAAAGGAAAGCTTAAAGAAACAGACATAGGTGTTGCACATATCAGAAAGCCAATACTGAGCCCAGGGAGATGGCACCTATCCCCTTTGGGCATGTAATTCAGTTCCCTGATACAGTATACTGTCTTTATTACAAAGGTCCCAAGGCAAACTTTTTAATAATTGTGATC
The DNA here is from genome assembly GCF_037993035.2 of Macaca fascicularis. Classification (NCBI taxonomy): domain Eukaryota; kingdom Metazoa; phylum Chordata; class Mammalia; order Primates; family Cercopithecidae; genus Macaca; species Macaca fascicularis. The sequence continues at coordinate 90,268,921 of NC_088383.1, read as the reverse complement.
CCACTCAATAGTCATGTTCACTTACTTTATAGGTACATTTGTGGCATATTTTACAATGTGAGGTTGAGTGCATTTCACTTAAAAACCAAAGGCATATAATGACAATATGTTATGGAGGAAAATTATTGATTTTTGTAAATAGGCAGATCTTGTTTTTATTCTAGTTCCATCACTTACTAACTTTGTGATATGGACAATTTATATCCTATCTGAACCTGTGTTTCCTCTACAGTATGAGATAATTTCTACTTTGAAGGATTGTTATGAGGGTTAAATATAAGTTATTTTCTTGTTTATGATGTTGGTATATACTACTTCCATGCATGATAGTTAATTTTATGAATAAGATTTTAATAGTAAGCCATAGAAAAATATAATGTAAGACTGATTCTTAGAATCTATCAAAACAGGTTGTAAAAATGACTTAAAGAAACATCTAGCATGGCAGTGACTAACATTTTGAAAAGCTTTATTTTTCCATTGAGAACCATAGCCCTACACAGTGTCTGTGCTTCAGCGTTCCTCTTGTCAGGAAGGATAATATCTATGATGCATTGACTAACTCTAATGAAAATTTTTATTCTTAAGACACAAAATATTTTCTAGCACAGTACATAAGGTCTTTGTGCTCATGTCAGCATTGGAGATAAATTTCTGGGAAAGAAGTAGAGAAACTGCTCATTTCTATAGACATCAAAACACCAAAGTAAAAGTGAAAATAAAGGAACACAAAAGACTTTTTCTTTTTAAATGCCTAAGCTGAAAAGTATACCTACCAGGAAACATCCAACTCACGAATTACTTTAAATATGTTTTCGAAACAGTGTGCTTGTTTTATAACAACAGATTCATGCTATTTACCTGATATTCCCCAGTGGTTGCTCTGTGGAGCTCAGTACCATCCTTGGAGACCATAGGCAATAAAAAGCACTTCTTCTGCAGCAGTAAGACAAAAACAAACTGACTACTTCTCACGTAAGCCTTGGAGGGCTTCCCTCAGTGGGCTTAGTGATCAGCAAATCATGTCAAATAAGACTTTTAGTTATTTTTGACATAATAGTGTTCCTGGCAGGCAGTACTTAAGAATTCCCAGGTTATTAGCCTTAACATAAATTCAATATACTCTCTTTTATTAAAAGTCAAACTGTTTATTCACAGTAGTTCTTAGGTCTACATTTCATTTTACACATCTATGTGGATGTAATAGCTTTTTCCTTAGAACTTTTAAAAAACAGAATTCAGTAAAAGTCCTATATTTATATTTTCTATGTGCCAAGAACAGATAACCATCATAAATGTGAGCCAGATTTGAATTGACGAGCTGAAATTAGGAGGAATTGAAAAACACCTGAAATAAATGTTCAAGTAATGAAGGGGAAAGTTTACTTTAGAATTAGTGTATCAAAAATGAGAAAATTGGCTGGGCACCCTGGCTCACACCTGTAATCCAAGCCTTTTGGGAGGCTGAGGCATGCGAATCACCTGAGGTCAGGAGTTCGGGACCTGCCTGGCCAACATGGTGAAACCCTGTAGGATGCTTCTTCTTGTCCAAAATGCAAAAATTAGCTGGACATGGTGGTACATGCCTGTGGTCCCAGCTACTCAGGAGGCTGAGGCAGGAGAATTGCTTGAACCCAGAAGGCGGAGGTTGCAGTGAGCTGAGATCATGCCACTGCACTCCAACCTGGGCAGCAGAGTGGGACTCCATTAAAGAAAAAAAAAAAAAAGTAAATAAATAAATAAGTAAAATTTTTAAAAAGTCATTGCTGTGTTTATTTTTTTAAAAATAATAGTTTCAAAATGTATACATGTAAAATGTAACTGGGAATACTTCGTATCTGTTTGTAGCCCAAGATTAAGTTTATTCTCAATTGCTAGGAGGTTTGCACAATAGAGTACATATTTACTTTAATCTGTACGACAAAAAGCCTCATTGTCATTGTGACTATGTCATCATTATCACATTCGAATCTCCTGATTATAACCTGCACAGATGGTCTATCTATGGGGCTCTGCGATAAGAAACTTGCTGTCAGTCTACAGAGGAAGCCGTTTTCACTTCCAGATAGTTCTGGATATTTGAAAGTATTTGCTGATTTAGAGTCAAATTATGTCTTGCTGTAACATCCATAATTTCTGAACTTACATTTGAGATAAACCAAGATTAGACTAAACCATGCCTTCAAATGACAGACTCTCAAAAATATGATGCAGTTTATGTGCCCAAACTATCCTATCTTGCCATTTTCCTCCATTGTTTAGGAAAAACATGGCCCTAGTTTTGTTAGCCACACTTGACAATATTATTTTAAACCACTATGTCATTTGGATGTCCTATAGTTGAACAGTCTTTAGTGTCTTCCTGTTAAAATATGCATAACAACTGCATGTCCAGTATAGTATACCTGGAGAAAAACATAGCTCTCATTAACCTTGTCTAGACGTTAAACTTATAAGAGAAAATCTTTATTTTCCTTATATCCAAATTACTCTGCTAAATTGTTTTTAGGCATGATTAATAAACCTTTACTGTAAAGGGAAAGGGTCTAAGATTTTAGGTTTTGTGGGCCATATAATCTCTATACAACTATTTGTCTCTGCTATTGCAGTGAGAAAACATTTATAGACAATACACAAATGAATGAGTGTGTCCATGCTGCAATAAAACTTTATTTCCGAAACCAGTCTGTTGGCTGGATAAGGCTTGCAGGCCATAATTTGCCAACCCTTGGTTTACAGCCTAGCTAGATAAACACTGCTTGTTGTAGTCAAAGCTTGCTTTTTAAAACATATATCTCTCATCCTAGCATTGTCATTATGTGTGTATGTGGTTTATTTTTAAATATGTAATATTTAAGGGTCTTTCCTATTTAGTTCTATTGACTAAAAGCTGTTTCATAATTATAATGCACAGACTCTATATAGGTTTTTATTTTGCCATTCAACCTATTAGATAATCCTTATAATTTTGTTTTATTTTTCATGTATTTGACAGATGAACATGTCTACAGCACTGATGAAAATGTTACCAGAATATAAACAAAAATGAATTTTTCAGGTTAAAACAATTTTTTTTAGTAATATATATCTATTAACCATTAAATAATTTACCAAATTATTCCATTACCTAATCCATATTGCTTCTTCTTGTCCAAAAGAATATAGTAAGGTACATTACCAAATACATACTTCTGACTTTAGTGGGCATTTAATGTATTATTAGAGGATCCTGATATCTGTATTTTTTAAAGAAATTAAATTCATTCTTAATGATTATACTTTCTTCATCTAACACTATAATATTAACAACATTTGGAAAAACGTCTAATAATTAACAGTAGATTTACAGAGCATTTTTCAATAATTTTCTAAAATTATCTGAAAAATTTGGCCAGAATCACTGTAAAATTCACATCTGAGCTTATGGAAGCCAACTTTATTCCACTCTAAAATGACAAAATTTTATATTTTTAATTTTATCTTTTAAAGTGTTTTAACATAAGGGTAGTGGAAGACCTTACTAAAGGTAGCTTAGAGAGTAACAGATTTGTCATCTCAGCTAACACAAAGGCCATAGACGGGGCAGATCTACAGGATGCAAAACCTTTCCTTTTTCTCACCTCATAGTAGCCATATGTCTACTGCAATTCTCTGGTTTCCTGTGCTTACAAAATGCCCTTTAGTTAAAAATAAAAATAAAGAGAAAGAGAGAAAGAAAGAAAGAGAAAGAAGAAGGAAAAAACATAGAGAAAGAAAATAATTTATTCACGTGTTTATTTAAATTAAGAAAGACGTGCATTTTCCTAGACCTCCCTGTGATGACTAATTTCATGTGTCAGTTTTACTGGGCTAAGGGTTGCTCACATAGCTGATAAAACATTATTTCTGAGAGTATCTGTGTTTCCAGAGAAATTAGCATTTGAATAGGTAGACTGAGTAAAGAAGATCATCCTCACCAATATCTATGGGCATCCTTCAATCTATTCAGAGCCCAAATAGAACAAAAAGGCAGAGGAAGGTTGAATTTAATCTGTCTTCTTGAGCTGGGACATCCATCTTCTCTTGTCCTCCAATATTGGAACACCTGTTTCTCAAGCTTTTTGGCTTAGGTTGAACTATATCATCAACTGGGCCTCCATCTTGCAGGCAGGAGATTGTGGAACTTCACAGCCTCAACATCCTTGTGAGCCAATTCCTCCCAAGAATTATCTTCCTCTAGCTATCTCTATCTCTATCTCTATCTCTATCTCTATCTCTATCTCTATCTCTATCTCCACCTCATCTGCACCTGTATCTCTGTCTCATCTATATCTATCTTTATTATCTGTATCTTTATCTCCTCTATCTCTATGTCTACCCCTATGTCCACATCTATCTTAGTTACCTATCTCAGTTATGGTTCCGTTTCTCCGTAGAACCTTAACAAATATAGTCCCCTAATAGGCCTTATCGTACAACTCACTTATTAGCTTATCATGATTATAACCAAGTTCATGACTTCAAAGGAATATTAAATTTTACACTAAGATTTGGCTAGCCAACCTCCTCGAGCCAAATCTGGCCCCGCACCTCACTTAGTATAGCAAGCAAATTAAATGTAGATTATATATTTTTTATTCATTGAAAAAGATCCAAAGAATAACTTATCATAACATGCTAAAATTATATTAAATTTAAATTTTGATATACAAATAAAATTTTATGAAAACACAATTATATTTATTCATTTACATTTACATTCTTTGTCTATGGCTACTTTTACACTAATGCAGCAGAGTTTGTTAGTTGAGACAGAAACTGGCTGATAAAGACCAATATTTTTACAATATGACCCTTTACAAAAAAAAAATAATTGACCCTTGGTTTAGACTGATCAATAATCCTATGGGAGGATTTTATTGATTTTCATTTGTAGCCAACCAAGCACTTTTTTTTTTTCTTGGCTAGGATAAATTTAGAACATCTATGTCCTTCCTTAAAACAGGCTCACATACTTGAAAGTCTGATTCTCTCATAACTATATTTTTTTCTCTGCTGTTAAAATTTGAGGTCATTCTCTTCAGAAATAGAGTAATGAAATAGAAACTAAGTAGTCCCATTTTTCTTTTGTCATTTATGAGGGCCTATACCACCTAGTGGTGGCTTAGTATGTATTAATAACCATGTCACTAAGAAAAACTGCTGTATTTTTAGTTTGCTTAATTTAGTGGTGTTGAATATTTCCTCTGACCAATTTTGGCCTATGAACGTGATTTATTTGAATTCAAAGTTGGGAGGAGATGAGCACTGTGTGCTCCTATGAGAAGTTCCATCTGGTTCAAACATAAACACTATTAATATCACTTTGCTCTAGACATGTGATTCCCCTCGATAATGCTTCTTGCATTACCACAGTATAAAAGTTACAATCCTTATTATTTTTAAAAAACTCAATTTGTATAGGACTCTTGATAATATTTTAATGTATACACATTTTATAATGATTTTTATTGATACTATTGTTTCTTCTTTTATACATTTTTTGTTGTCCTTTTTGTTTATTTATATAGTCAGTTTTCACATTAAATGGGAGGAAAACTGGCATTGCTCAATTGACACCCAGGGAAATTCTGTGTGCCAGATATCATATTATATTTCTTTTAATGCTCTAAACAATGTTGTGAGGTAAGTGTTATCTCTGATTTGCACATGAAGAAACATATTCCCAGATTAATAAATTATCCAGTTTCACATAGGGAATAAATTGTAGCACAGGAGTTCTAGATAGATAGATCTGTATGACTTCAAAGAGTGAAATGGACAGATAACAATTCACTTTCCAGGACAAATCACAGGACAATGGATATCAGAAGAAATGATGAGACCAGGATAACATTGGATGTTTTGTATATAAAAAACTTATTTGGGCAACAAAAAAGAATATAAAGCCACTGAAGCAAAATATATGTTATCAAATTTAAAAGAAAATATGCTATTGGTAGGTCATGGCTGCATTATATAAAACATTTCATTTCACATAAAGTATTAACACTACACTATGACTATGAGTTAATATTTAAAAAAATTGACCACATAGGAAATAGGAGAAAAAAGTAACAACACTGTGGAAAGCAAAGAAAATGACTGCAAGATGCAGCTATCACCACCATCTCTACAAGGAGGCCACATAGGGGCCTAGATGAACAAAGGGAAGCTTAGATGAACAAAGGGAAGAGACTGGAGTTACCAAAATTTGTAAACTCAGAGTAAAAGCCTTCCTGAGCTGAGGCTAGACCTCTGAGGAAGAGATATGTTCCAACTGCTGCTATTACCTCTGAAGAGGCACTTTCTGGGTCTCTGAAAAAATTGGTAAACTGAAACAATTACTGCTTCTAGGGCAAGGGGATGTTCTTGGGAGAATATTGGCAAGGACAGCAAACAAACAGGAAAAGGAGATATATTCTTCCATGCTCTTGCCTTTCTGTGTTTCTCTGTACCTCCCAATAGCAGAACGTAGCAGGATCCCACTTGAAGGAACTTGGAAAACGTAGCTTGCTAATCCCCTTCACAGCATCAGAGCAAATTTATTGCAGAGAATTGTGGCTAAAGATGAAGATTATTAGTAAATCAATTTGCTTACCTAATTTTTAATCTGTATTGATTTCTTATAACATAAATATCTGTGATTATAGAGATCTCAGTATTTTTTTTTTCTTCTGTAGCAGCATTTCAATCTTTTTTGAAGTTCTACCTCTCTTTCACACCATGTGAGAGCAATTGACCTAATCATCATGGGCAGTGCTTACAATATGTCTCAACCTGTCCAAAATAAAGATGCTACCCCATTAACCACATGGTTTATTTTGTAATATGCTCATGATTTAACCTAGTCTAATGAGAAACTTAACTAGAAAATTTGTTGAAATTATTGAGTAAAATAATGTTAATTTTCTGAAAAAGTAGCTTAGCTAGTAAGATACAAACTCACTGCTACTAGTGGCCAACTTGATGTGGAACAATACTGAGAATATTTCTTCAGGTAATCCTGCAAGAAATGTATGCAAAACAGAAAAGAGAAAGTTACAATGAGAAATTTCTTACATACTATATTCAGTAGAGCCTGAGGGTAACTCTAAATCTAGATACTTAATAAGAATACTATTGACAATAAATAATACTCGTATAGCAAATACTATGTGCTAAGCATTATTTCATGTACTTTATAAGATTAATGTATCTAATACTCACAAGGACTCTATGAGATAGATATTATTGTCCAATTTTATATATAAGAAAACTGAAGTAAAGATAAAGTGACTTGTCCAAAGTCACATAGCTAGTTAATAACGTAACTAAAATAAATGCTCTTTCCCACATTAGTATATAGTCTGATGTGCTTCAGTTATGAGAATCAATGCTTTCCATTTTAATTTATGACCACTGAGTTTTGTTGTATTTGTTTTTTACAACCTGCAAATAAAATGCCCTGACAAATTATATTCTCTCAGACAATCATCTTTCTTTTGTTTGCAATCAACATTTTACATATATTCACTTATTATGTATCACCCTTTGATTTCTCAAAATTTATTTAGGGGTATATAAATATTTTGCTGCTACTTCTGGAATTAGCCAAAATTTAAGGTTAAATTTTCAAACATGTCATTGCCCTCATCATACTGTAGCAAGAATTACTAATCAATGATACACTAAGGACTAAAGTCAAGTCCTAGAAAAATCTCATAGTTAAAATATTAAATAATATTAAGTGATACAATTTGGTCCCAAGTACATATTTCTGAAAAAAATATATTTTTCTTATGAAAAGTTCTATAATATTTGATAAATCGAGATATTCCATTTCCATCAGTTGAGAATATGGTTTCTTGTGTTTTACTATTCCTGGCACATCAAGTTTTTCCTCACATTAAGATAAGAAATGTTTCAGCATGTGCTTATTTTGTTTTTGAATAGAATGGTGCATGGCTGTTTCAGCTCTCATAATTTTTTAAGCCATTAATTTTATCTCAGGCCTTTTTTGCATTCCATATCTTCCTGCATACTAATTAGGCATGCAAATTTCTCTTAAAATCACATTTCCTTACCAGTCCAAATCAATTCATTCTTCCCCATCATACATATTCCTCTTCTATTACCTCAGAAACAAGTTAATAAAATACTTTACTTTTATCATTTATTTATGATTGTAAAGTAATGATACAATAGATTTAGATCCTCATTTTAGCCATCATTTAATCATGATTATGTAGGCTCTAAGAGTTCAACGGTTTCAATGCCTATCTCTGTCACTTGCGTGGATTCCGTTAATAGAGTGAATTCAAAAGTATTCATGTAAACTATATCAAGCACAAACTTAGTTTTTTTTTCTATTATATTAGATTGTATGTCAACTATGAACATTTGGTGAGGACCAGTACTTTCATATCAAAGCTACCACTATGAAGAGATGCAATCTGAACCCCAGGGATGAGACAGGAAGATACCAGGATATGGTCACTCCATACTGTTCTCAAAATATTTACATCCCTACCCTGTATTCCATCATATACTTTATTCCCCATTGCCAAGATTTTATAAATCAGTGAAAAGAGATGCCCTTTTCCCAGGATCACCCAAGGAATCTTGGGCTCCTCAGTCAAAAAGTACTTTGAAGTCTCAGTATAGATTAAAGACTGAATAAATGACTGTGCCTGTATTCCAAGATTCCACTAAAATGAAAGTAAATATATAAAAATGGTATAAATCTTCAATTCAGAAGAGAATGGAAGGGAAACAACAATACAGTAAGATTTTGGTAAATATCTGATAGGCAGAAAGAATAGTGATACCCAATAAAGAGGTCCAGAGACATGCTTAGCCTAGAGTATATGTTAAGTAGGATATAACTAAAAAGGATCTAGTAAAAAAACCAGAGTGTCTTCTCAACCAATAGCTAGCTAATAAGGAGAGTAGGAATTAAAATTTTAAATTTGAGGCTGCACAAACCACTATGGCACATGCTTACCTATGTAACAAACCAGTATATCCTGCACATGTACCACTGAACTTAAAATTTGGAAAAAATTAAAAATAAAAGTAAGTAAATATAACTGTATATAGAAGATATAAAGGAATACACACACACACACACACACACACACACACACACACACACACAAATACATACTAAAATGCTAGAATTTCTGTATACCTGGCTGGATAAAAAGAAGTACAAAGTTTTCTAATTTCTGGCAGTTGGTAACCCTCATCATTAGTGAAGCTGAAACAATAAAAAGCTCCAGACTGAATATAGAGTTGTCAACTATCTTTTTTTTCTCTCCATAAACAAAGAACAAAACTTGGTAGAAAAAAGTCTCTAAACTAAATTGTAGACACAGAAACATCTGAATGTATATTCAACCTATAAAGCAAGAATTGGGTGTTAAGAAAAAAAAATAACTGAACACAAAGAACTTTCCAGAAACTGTAAAAATTGCATTAAAGTATTTCAAAAACAGTAATAGATAACAGTATTGTTAAAACATAGAAAATCATACAAAATATAAATGAATGATCAATTCAGAAGGTTCAATGTAAAACTATAAAGTGTCATTTGGAAAAGAGAAAACATAAGTAGAAATCATAACAAAAATACATAAAATTACTAAAACTAAAGTGCATGAGTTTTCAGACTGAATATGTCCCTCAAATGATCAAGACAAAAACTCTTGCCCAATCAAAAATTTGAGAAATTACAGAATATTAAGCATAAAAGGAAGCCCCCGAACAGTTCCAGAGAGAAAAACTGGGAATTTCACCTTGAGTAATTTTTGAATGAGTTTATATGGTCCAAACTTCTCATAAGAATTACTAAATAGTCTGAGTTGATTAAAATATACATGTATTTTGTGTGAATAGCAGGATGTTAGATCAAATTTTAACATAATATAAAACAAGTCAGTAATGAAACGGTATACAACCCACAGAGATAGGTAAAACTTGAGGAGGCATTTTACAAAAGAAGAAACACAGATGGCAATGAACATATAAAAAGAGGCTTCACTTCATAGATAATTAAGAACTCAATATTACAAATCCAGTAATTTTAAAATATACCTGCATATTCTTCAATATATCTCCCAATGAAAGGGATCTGTATTCCTACTCTTCCATCTGGGCTGGTTTGTGATTTATGCAATGGAATGTGACAAAAGTGATGCTATGTATTTTCTAGGCCAGGTGATAAAGTGCCAGGAAGTTTTCACTTTGTTTACTGATACACTAGCTCTCAGAGTCTTTAGCTTTCATGTAAGAAGTCAGAGTAAACCTGAGAGCACCATGCTGTGAGGAATTCCAAGCTACACAAAGAAAAGAACACTCAAAGGCACCCTGGCCAACTCCCAACTGTGCCTAACATTTGTGTTATTTCAGCACAGATGCCTTACATGTGTGTGAAGAAATGTTCACATGATTCTAGCCCTAAGGTGTTCAATTCGTGGTGGGCTCATTGAGTCTTTTCAACTAAGTTTTCAGCCATCGTGGAGCAGAGATAAGACATCCCCAGTGACCTCTAAATTCCTGAACCCCAAATGTTTGAGCATAATAAAATACTTATTGATATATGATGCTAAACTTTGGAGTGGTTTTCTTTGAACTGATAAATAGAACAGAATTTGGTAACTGAAAGAAGTTTGCTGCTAAAACAAAATGTAAAACATAGAGTGCTGATTATTGGACTGGGCCTTAGTGAAGCATAATGAAGTTTAAGGAGGCTATTGGTAAAGTTCTGAAGTAAAATGTAGAAAATAACTATGGAATTCTAGGGAAATGGGAGCTCTTGTCAAGTTGTGGAAGACATTTATTTGTGGTGATGTGGAAAATAAGAGAAAGTATAGTAGTCCGTTTGTATCCATGGTGTTTCAAGATATCCCCCACCATGTGGATACCAAAAACCTGCTGATGCTAAAGTCCCTCAAATAAAATGGTGTAGTATTTGTGCATAATCTGTGCATATCCTCCATATACTTTAAATCATTTTTAGATTGCTTATAATACCTAACACATTAAATGCTATGTAAATAGCTATTATACTATATTGTTTAGGGAATAATGAAAAGAAAATATATGTACATGTTCAGTGCAGGCACAATCATCCACTTTTTTTCTCAATATTTTTGTTCCATGTTTGGTTGAACCTATGGATGTGGAACCTATAAATATGGAGGGTCGACTGTACCTAATAATGTTGCCGACTTAGCTAAAGACATTTTTGAATAGAATGCTGAAAATGCAATCTGGTTTATTCTATCTTTCTGTAATAAAATGAAATAATACATAAATTAATTAAAGAAAAAAATATTTATATTTCAGGTAGAATTTAGAGAAAAAATGTATAGCACCCAGAACAGTTAGCCATTACAGGGTTCTCAAAGTAAGAAAGGACAGTAGAATCATTAGTTGCCATTAATGAGAGAATCAAAGACTGTATACTACACACTAGTTAATTGTAATTAATTTTTCAAATGGCAATCAAAAAGTTAATTCTCAGTTTCAACACAAACTAAGAATTAATACTCAGTTACACACAATGTTATATCGGGCTTTGCCTAATGTTATAATGTATTTTTTGGAAAATGTTATAGCTCTAAGCCACCAGAGCAGGTTTCCATTTTGAGAGCCCAGCCCACACCAGACTGCATCCTGCCCTGGGGCCCAATAGCCTCTGAATCTCCACATTCCTGGAATCCCATTGACATCATCCTCCTACAGCTGGCACCACTGCTGGCCACTGCCACTCAGGCCAAAGTACAAGCCACTGGCAATGACTCTGCTGCTCCCAGCAGTGTAGCCACCACACATTTACAAGCACCTTGAGGACAGGCTACTTTGCCCACAGCTGCCTTCTGGGAGCAAAGCACCCTATGCTTATGCTATGGATGCTGTCACTAAAAGCTACCCCACCCTTCCTAGTAGCAGGACAAAAGCACAGCCACTGCATTCCCAACCTGAGAATTTCACCAGGAGCCTAGGATTACCATGTCCATAACTACGCCATGGGTAGCACCTGCAAGGAGGCGTGAGAACTGATCCAGCTGGCCCAGTTTTGCTCCCCAACACTGGTCCCCACACATGCTGTCTGAGGGACTGGGAATAGCCCAGCTATGGCTAGCTTCATTGGCACATGAGAAATCCTCCTGGATCCATAAGGTTGAGCCCATCCAACCTGGCAATACCACCACAGCTGGAACCAATCCAAATGTACCACATATGGGCCTGCATACTGGCCTAATCCTCTTGTTGCAGCCACCACTAACATCAGTTTGAATTGCATGGAAGCCAGAGAATTGTCCCACCACTGCTACTGCCAGCTTTTATACCATGCCCACTGCCCAAGGGTCCAAGTACCCACTCACTAGCCCAGCCCAACACTGCCACTACTGGCACCTACACAAACCTCATTACAGTCCAAGAAAGGACCTACCTAATCCTATTACAACTGTGCCAGCATATGCCACCGCACAGCACAAGGAAAGTCACATTTAACCTGCTGCTGCCATCACTGGGAACCAATGACTGGCCCATCTGGCATCCTCATCCCCAGGAAAACTTCACCACAGCCTCCACTAATAACCATAACCTAAGACGATGAATACATCACAAACACCACTGATGCTCTTTACAGCTGAAGAAATCATGCAGAGACACGTTACTGCACACACAAAGACTCAAAGCCAAAGGGCCCTAACCAACAAATGGTACATACAACTTCAGGGAAAAATGCTTCACAATGAAAGCATGTTCTGAAAATTGAAAGAAGCGATTGTTACAACAGATATGCATATATCAACATAAGGACACAAGAAAAGTTAAAAAGCAAGGAAATATGACACTTCCAAAGAACACAATAATTTTCCAGCATAAAGAAAATTCGTAAGGTTCAGTGAAAATAAACCTTATGAAATCTTAGAATGAGAATTCAAAATCATGATTTTTTAAGTGTAGTGAGATACAAGAGAACAAAGACAAACAATACAAACAAATGAGAAAAAACAATTCAGGTTACTGAAAAATTACCAAAGAGATAGATATCACACACAAAAGAAGTAAACAAAACTTCTGGAACTGAATAATTCCTTGAATGAAATACAAAGTATGTTCAAAAGCATTAATAATAGACTAAATCAAGCAGAAAAGAAAATACCAGAATTTGAAGGCATGACTTTTGAAATAACTCGGTTATACAAAAATTTTTTAAAAAGGATAAAACAGTATGAATATGAATATAGCCTGTGGGATATATGTGGCACCAGAAAGTGGCCAAATGTTACAGGTTTTGGTGTCCCAAAAAGTGAAGCAAACATGGAAGGGATAGACAAGTTATTCAATGAAATAATCTCTGAAAACTTCCCAAGCCTAGCATTACATTTAGACATCCCACTTATATGTGGGAGCTAAAAAAGTTAATCTCATAAAGATAAAGAGGTTAATGATAAATGTCAGAGGTTGGGAAGGGTGTGTGGGTGGAGGCGGTGATGAATAGATATTATTTAGTGGGTACAAACATGTTGCTAGATAGAAGAAATAATTTCCAATGTTCAATATCACAGTAGGATGACTATAGTTAACAACAGTGTATTGTATATTTCAAAATAGCTGTAAGAGAGAACTTGAAATGTTCCCAACACATAGAAATGATGCATACCCTTGAGGTGATGGATACCCCAAATACTCTGACTCGATGATTATACATTCTACACATGTAACAAAATATCATATATGAGCATGCATACTTATAAGTATGCATACCATGTATCATGTAAAAAATTTAAAAAGTTATCATTGTTTTAATATAGATGACCAAATACAAAATACATATAGATAAAATCTAAGAACTATATTTAAATATAAGAAAGCTAAAATAATTACATGTAGGTGAATATTTGGTTAAACAGTTAAAAAAAAAAAAAAAGAAGTAGGAGGCGGGGGAAAAGCTTGCATGTGAATACTTTCTTAGGTAGCTCAGGAGTGTTTTCTAAGAGCAGTGTCTATAAACCAAGTACTCATGAGTCCATACGGTACAAATTAGAATTCTCACATAAAAACATCCCTTGTTTATAAATAGAGAACCTCATTCTCTCAAGGGCCTTTATGAGTTGGCTTTGTTGCTACCAACAAGCCTACAAGTTGGATTACTTTTCCTGATCCTTCTATAACAAAGCAAGATGAGACCCACTGACAGGGAGCAGAATGGGGCAATAGATATTTTAAGAAACCAAAAGAAGTAATCCCTGAGGTAATGAACCTTAGGTGGTGCACAATTGTTTTTGAATAGGTAGAATTATATGTAGCATAAATGGATTCTTTATGTAGCATAAATGGATTCTTTTTTACCAGAAACGATGTGGAATGAATAATTGCCGGGATTCAATGCTAGAAATGGCTGCATTGAGTATTATATTTTATTCGTCATTGATGGAACTAAATGAAATGGAATGGTGCTAAGTCAGAAATATTTTTCAGGTATTTTCCCCTAGGGATAAGCTTGTATCAAATCATGTTGAAGTCTCTTTCAGGTCTAAATTATTTGATACTAATAGTTGTGGAAAAGAGCAGTAAAAAAAAAATTCAATAAATAATAATTAACTATTGAACAATGTGGTTGATAGAGAAACTGCCAGTTAGTTAAATATGTTTTCTAATGAAATAACTGCTTTATATAAATATATTGACAAGAGACCTTGTAACATTATTTGTAATACAGAAACAATTTCTCCTTTAGCTATGATTCAGTAGAGAACTATTAAGTAGAAAGAATTGAATAGCATGTAATGTTTCTGTAACAGTAGGGGTAATTAGGGAAAACGAAAGACAGATGTACGAGATTAATCAAATTACCAAAACAATCACCTCAGGAAAACATGCACACGAACAACAAAGTTAATGGATATTTACCAATAATAGCATTATACAACTATTCTAGATGTACATTCCAACTTTAATATAAAAAGAACAAGTAAGTACTGTTCCCTCATCATTAAACAGCTTTAGCTTTATATATGCATCATATGATTTCTATTAAAGCTGTATCTACTGTTTATCATTTCAACAAATTAGGACTTGGGATGGCAATCTGACTGGACAGGAGATTCAGAATTATCAGTTTTATTGTTTTAATTTATTTTCTAATAATCAGTACTCTTTCTACCTCTTTTAAGATCAGTGTTGTTAATTATCATAACCTAGAAATCATTGTCACTTGAACTCTGATTTTCTGCATAGAAGTGAACAAAGAATATGTCAGTTTTGTATGCGCCTGTGGTTATTTTTACTACTGTATTTTTTATTTTTTTGCTTTATGACTCTCCTCCAACTTTCAACATTTTTCGTTAATATAGTTAATGACATATCTATTTCCATGACTTCCAAGAATCAGTCCTTAAATTTATATGTTATGTCTGTATTTATTTTGTAAATTATTGATTTCTTCTTTTAAGTGTAGGTTTTTTCCCCAATGCATTGGAATGCTTCTAAAATTAATTTATTTTCATTACATATACACATCTATATACATATAGATATATAAAGGACATTGTTATATAGCACATATGTGCGCATAGCATAAAATTATGTTAAATTGAAATTTAACATAAATATCTTCTTCATATTACTATTACTATTTTGAGATGGAATCTCGCTCTGTCGCCAAGGCTGGAGTGAAACGGCAAGATATCAGCTCACTGCAGTCTCTGCCTCCTGAGTTCAAGTGATTCTCATGTCTCAGCCTCCCGAGTATCTGGGATTACAAGTGAGCAACAATACCCCCAGCTAATTTTGAATTTTTAGTAGAGACGGGGCTTCACCATATTGTCCAGACTGGTCTCGAACTCCTGACCTCAAGTGATCCACCCACCTCAGCCTCCCAAAAGTGCGGAGATTACAGGTGTGAGCCACTGTGCCCAACCACTATCTCATTATTTTGATACATTGATATAGCCCATTTACATTAATTGTTGTTATAGGCATGTTATATCCTAGTTATACTTGAATATTTTACGTTGTAGTTTTAAGTATTTTGTTTCACTTAAGTATGCTATTAAATTTTATCTATTTCATGGCATTTTCTTTTTGTTTTTTAAAAATAATATGATATCCATTTTTGTTCTACTGGTTAGTTTGTAACTATAATTTGAATCTTTTATCTTCCTAATACTCTCTATATTAGAAAGTAGCTCTCTATACTTATGTCTTTTCTTTTTGTTAAATAATTGCTTCTTTGAAAAACTTGCTACTATAAATTATTTAAGATTTATTTTGACAAATTATTTCCAAATTAATAATATTAATTTAAAAATAATCATATGTAATTGAGGCAGTTGGTCTATAATACCCATAGCTGCATTATGTATTACTGGTGGTATCCATTTTACAGTCTTATAAATTGCATTAATTTGGCTTTATCAGGTTATTAATGGGGCATTTTTTTCCTTCACTTTAAGAGTAAAATGTGATACTAACTCAGAAGTAACACAAAAGTGGAGTTATAGCCTGGCTTGGTAATATGCTACCTCTGTGATTTTGAATTTGTCACTCTAGTCACAAACTTCAATATTAGATGTGTTGAAAATAATGTCAGCTACTTTATAGGGTTGTTAAAATTATAACATAATGCTGGTAAGTGATATGCATAGCTATGCATATGGTATATATTTTGTTCTCAGAGGATGGCTATTATTTTAATAACTTTACTGCTATTTTTATGCTATTGCCTTTATTACTATTATTTTTTATGTCATTCACTATTTGTCTTTCTTGTCTTGAGAAATATTATGCTCCTTATTCTGTCAGGCTATCATATTGGGATTCTTTGTATTGATTGCTACAATTTATTATCACATTATCAAAATTTTTATATTTACAACACACACTTTTTTCTCCTCCCTTTTAATTTCATTTGGCTATTGTCTGAACCACATGTTAAAATTTTATATAAGCTATTAGACTAATGTTTACATTTTTCTTTTTTATTATCTTAAGATCATATGCACATTTATAAAATCTCATCATTTAAACAGCCCGTAAAAATCTCCCACTCTATACACAAAAATGTGTTTCACTAGGTATATGTTCTCCGAGATAAAGAGACAGAGGCCAGGCAAGGTCGCTCACGCCTGTAATCCCAGCACTTTGGGAGGCTGAGATAGGCAGATCACTTGAGGTTAGGAGTTGAGACCAGCCTGACCAACATGGTGAAACCCTGTCTCTACTAAAAATACAAAAATTAGCCAGGCATGGTGGCAGGCGACTGTAATCCCAGCTACTCAGGAGGCTGAGGCAGGAGAATCGCTTGAAACAGGGAGGCAGAGGTTGAAGTGAGCCAAGATCACACCACTGCACTCCAGCCTGGATGACAAAGTTAGACTTCATCTAAATAAAATAAAATAAAACCCAAAAATTTAAAAAAGAGACTGTTCGAGCCTTCTTTACAGTAAGGTGGCTCTATGACTATGTTGTAAAAAATGGTTTAGAAATTATATATCAGTATACAATTTATATATATATGTTTAGAAATTATATATCAGTATACAAATTATAACCACTTAAGAAAAAGAGTATGTTTTTCCTTCTCATCAATCACTGCCTTTTGGCTGAAAGGCAGATTTGAAGGTGGCAGCCTTATTGGGCCACAAAATAAAACTGCATACTGAGAATGGGAGAGCAACAAAATAGGAACCCATGTCTCTGATGACCGTGGAGCTGACTTCTCCTAAATTTTACATATAAAAATAAATATTTATCTTGTTTAACTACTTTCATTTGGGGACTCTTTAAACAGAAACTACCACAGTCTAATGTAAGAATAGCTATATCTATTTAGGTGTTAAAGTGTTCATACAGGATTGTAAGGAATTATCTGCAGATAATTTTCTGCTAGCATAAGTTTAGGGGCCTAGGAGTTGATTTAGAAATGAAGAAATCATAGAATTTAGGGATAAGCACTTGTTTTATTTATAAATAAAATCCCCTCAAGTCTTAGTAGGCTTCTTCTGGTTATTTTGCTTTAATCATTTCTGTGTTCAAGATCCCAAGCCAAACATCTCCTTTAGACATAGTTTAGACACTGAAAGTTCATTTTATTTTATTTGTTGCCTATTCTACTTTTTGCCTCAACAGACGTTAGCTCAAGGCCATCTGAAATAAAGAAAAAAGGTTGGAGTGGGAAGACACACATTTTTCCATATAATAAGCTGATCTCCTGGCTACAATTAGAGCTGTACTTCTTGCAAGCTCTCTTTCTCTCTCTACATTATTATAGCCTCTCAAGAATTTATCAATTCTGCGAACACACCAATTTTTTTGTATGTCCTGTTGTGTGTCATCCAATATGTCTAGAATTTCTTCTATTATACTTCAGATTGTCATTTCATAATTAGCTAGCATGTCACTTCCTGAGAAGCCTAGTCTGAGTCCTCCAGAAGTATTAGGAGATGTTAACATACCATGTAAGGAAGTGAACTTTAGGGACAAGCAGCCTGAATTTTAATTCCAGTTCTGGCACATGTGTGACCAAGCTATAATCTCTGTATCTTACTTTCTTCTCTTACAAAATATGGTTGAATCTAATATTACCTATGGAAGAAGACTGAATTAGATAATGCATAAAGTAAATTGTTGAACACAGATTGTGTATGTATATATGCATGGGGGATACGTATATATGTGTGTGTTTACATGTGTTTATATACATACGTATATATATGTGTGTGTGTATTTCTCATGCTTAAAATGTTGGATATTTTTGGCAACTAATTAGAAACTCCAGTCTATGGACTTTCATAAATATATATATATGGTCTAGCAATTCTCAAATTATGTTATATATGTTGTAGTTATATGACTATATAGTTTTTTGCTCACTAGTCTATTAGACTTGCATATGGTGATAGAAGGGAGACACTCAATAATTATTCAATTGTTGAATGTATGAAGGTAGCATAGCAATCAAAGTTAACTCTCAACTCATGGATTTTCCAGTGCTGGGATAGGCATCCCTTTATGGTTGCATAAGCCGACATACATTTGTTTACTTTTCTTAGAGATTTATCTTTGGCTAGAGAATAGGGAGATAAAGTGAAAATAAAGCAAAGTAGGTAGATTTACTTATTCTTACATGAAAAATTCTCATTCTTCATATCATCATATTGAAAGTTATAAAATATTCATGAATTTGAATTTGGTTAGCAATACTTCATTGTATCTCTGCTACTCTTCGAAGACCACCTAGCTGTAGAAGCTGTTGGTTTATGTCAGCAGGGAGCAACCTCGTCATACTGATCTGCTCAATGCATGTCAAGCAATTTGGCCTTTTATCAAAATAAATATTCGAGAAAATAGCAAGCAATATTATTATAATCAGTTAAGGATGTAACCAATAAGGAAGGTGAAAACTATTCCTGAAGTTAACACCAATTATGACACAAAAATGCACTAATCTTAAAACAAAGTTAAATTTCATATTCTCATAATTAAAACCTCCACCCTTCAAAAACGTAATTAAATAAATAAGAAAACTCAAGCAAGATGGTCAACTAGATGCAGCCAGGAACAGCTTCTCTCACCTAAAGACACTAGACCGTCAAGTAGACTGACACACACTGAACAGATCTTCAGAAAGGAGGCTTTAAGAGTGAAGAGAGGGACTGGGTGCAGTGGCTCATGCCTGTAATCTCACCACTTTGGGAGGCTGAGGAGGGCGGATCACGATGCTAGGAGATCGAGACCATCCTGGCTAACACGGTGAAACCCCATCTCTACTACAAATACAGAAATTGGCCAGGCGTGGTGGCAGGAGCCTGTAGTCCCAGCTACTCGCGAGGCTGAGACAGGAGAATGCTGTGAACCCGGGAAGCGGAGCTTGCAGTGAGCCGAGTTCCTGCCACTGCGCTCCAGCCTGGGAGACAGAGCGAGACTCTGCCTCAAAAAAAAAAAAAAAAAAAAAAGGTGAAGACAGGGAAGACACAGAACCTGGGCTTAAAGGAGAGGAAACTGGAAATCCTGCAGAGGGTTGCTGAGGGCCAGGATTTGTTCCTGGCCCTGAGTTGCTTGTAGGAAAGGGGTGAGTGAAATAGGCATAGAGTGGCAAACTCTTAATAAGCATAGAGTGGCAAACTCTTACTATGAACCTCCAGCATTCTAGCTGTGGGAGACCCCATGACCCCGACAAACATCTGAGTTGGCAGGGAGAACTGAATGGAGAGTTTGCAGAGACAGAACTCCAGACTGCATGGAGCCGGGAGGGTTTGGCATGGCATAATGGCTTCAGTGGAGCATGGCCATGGGCGCCCAAACCTGAAAGTGCGCCATATTTCTCTAGGCAACTCTAGCTTTTGTTGGCTGCCAGATCTGAACAGAGAAGGGTTGTCTTGGAAGTAGGATAGGGCCAGTCTTATCTGAGCACCCCAGTGTCTGCTGGCGTCTCCCAGGACCTCTATCTACCTGGCTGCATCTTCTTATAGCGCAGTGTCAGCTGCCCAACTGAAGCACTTGCTAAGGCCCACTGACATCTACAGTTCTTTCACCAGCAAATCTCACCTAATCTTCAGAGAGCTTTTGTTAATAGACCCCTGATAGTGCACACCCATCCACAGTCTCCGCCTGCTGGTGCGCACCTGCCCACAGTCTTTCCTTGCTGGTATGTAGTCACCAGCAGCCTCCTGCTTCCACCTCGCCGGTGTGCATGCATATGTGAACTCCCCAGCACCCCACCAGTGCACACACAAGCTGGGCCGACTATTGCCCCACTAGAACACATTTACTAGGAGCCCCCACTGAAGTGTTGTTGTCAGCAGACTGAGAACACATTGGCCCCAGCAGTGCTGCAGATGCTTAACCTCAAAGGGTCAAAATAAAAAGCTGTAGGCCTGTTTCTAACTCACTAGGCACATTGCCCAGGAGTGCTGAGCTGAGCATTGGCCCACTGAAAGCATCCTGAAATGAACCCAATCAACTAAACCCAACTTATACCACAGTCAAATCCTCAAGGGCATCAAATAATATAAAAGCAAAAGCCCCAATTCAAAAACAACAGACTTAAATATTAAAGGAACATCAATCCACACAGATGAGAAAGGACCAGCACAAGAACTCTGGCAACTCTAAAAGATAGAGTGTCTTCTTTCCTCCAGATGACCACACTAGCTCCCCAGGAATGATTCTTAACAAAGCTGAAATAGCTGAAATGACTGACATAGAATTCAGAATCTGGATGGCAAGGAAGCCAAACCTACTGAAATTATTGCAAGAAATCAAAGAGGAAGGAGTGTTCCCTAAGTCATTCTATGAGGTCGGCATCATTCTAATACCAAAACCTTTCAGAGATACAATAACAAAAGAAAACTACAGGCCAATATTCCTAATGAACATAGGTGCAAAAATCCTCAATCAAATACTAGCAAAGCAAATCCAGCAGTTCACCGTGATCAAGTAGGCTTTATTCCTGAGAGTCAAGGTTGTTTCAACATAGGTAAGTCAATAAATGATTCATCACATAAACAGAACCAAAAACAAAAAACATTTGATAATCTCAATAGACACAGAAAAGGCTTTCAATACAATTCAACATCTTCAGGTTAAAAACCCTCAACAAACTAGGCATCAAAGGAACATACCTCAAAATATTAACATCTGTTAATGACAAATTCACAACCAATACTGTAATGAATGGGCAAAAGCTGGAAGCATTCACATTGAGAATTGGAACAAGACAAGATGCCCGCTGTCACTCCTCCTGTTTAACATAGTACTAGAAGTCCTAGCCAGAGCAATCAGGCAAGAGAAAGAAATAAAATGCATCCAAATTGGAAGAAAGAAAGTCAAACTCTCTTCCCAGATGATATGATTCCACACTTAGAAAATTCCATAGTCTCTGCCCAAAAGCTACTAGAACTGATAAATTCAGTAAAGGTTCAGGATGTGAAATCAATGTGCAAATGTCAGTAGCATTTCTATACACCAATGATGTCCAAACTGGAAGTCAAATCAAGAATGCAATCCCATTTGCCATAGTCATATAAAGAATAAAATACCTAGGAATATAGCTAACCAGTGAGGTAAAACATCTCTACAGTGAGAATTACAAAACACTGCTGAAAGAAATCAGAGATGATACAAACAATTGGAAAAAACATTCCATGGTCATGGATAGGAAGAATCAATATTGTTAAAATCAAAGTTGTTAAAGACAATTTACAGATTCAATGCTATTTTTATCAAACTACCAAAATCATTTTTCACAGAATTGGAATAAAACTATTTTAAAATTCATATAGAACCAAGAGAGAGTCCAAGTAACCTAAAGAACCATAAGCAAAGGATGAAGCCAGAGGCATCTCACTACCCAACTTCAAAGTATACTACAAGACTATAGTAACCAAAACAACATGGTATTGGTACAAAAACAGACATACAGACCAAAGGAACACCTTAGAGAACCAGAAATACAGCTGCACACCTACAATCATCTGATCTTCAATAAGGTCAACAATCACGAACAATAGGGAAAGGATTCCTTATTTAATAAATGTTCCTGGGGTAACTGTCTAGCCATATGCAGAAGATTGAAACTGGACCACTTGCTTTCACTGTATACAGAACTCAACTCAAGATGAATTAAAGACTTCCTTTGTAACATACTGGATTTTAAAGCTTTCTATCTCTTAATGGGTACGCTTTTCTGCTTCCTGTTTTATTATTTTATTTTCTATTAATATTCCATTGCTTTTTCCCTTCTGATTTTGTGAGAACTTGCTATAGTCCAGTAGCCCTTCTCTATAATCTAGTAATAATATGATTATTTAGAAAGATGAGTTCTAACTATTCTTCTTGGCTATTTGGGTAGCTAAACAGAAATTTACAACATA
Source organism: Macaca fascicularis (assembly GCF_037993035.2). Classification (NCBI taxonomy): domain Eukaryota; kingdom Metazoa; phylum Chordata; class Mammalia; order Primates; family Cercopithecidae; genus Macaca; species Macaca fascicularis. The sequence goes on along the minus strand of NC_088383.1, from coordinate 90,246,026 downwards.
CATATATACATACACACACAATGGTAGTATTTTTTTTCCCAGAAAAAGCTGTGACTTTTTTCCTTTTGTTAATTGAAGAGGAAAATCGCCATTTTTACATATGTCTCAAACAAATTAAATGCAAATTTAATTTGGGTAATTAAATTTGTATTTGGGTAATTTGCAGAGACAATGTTTCATCAAGATTTCCTGAACAGGAAACAACGCTTAAAAATTTTAGTCTCATAAATGGGCTGCAAATTTATCTTGCACTTCATTTTAATGCAAACCTTCATTCAAATCTAATATGCATAAGACACAGTTTTAATACTGTAGTTCCCCAAGCCAAACTGCATAGTGTCTCTACATTCAAGAAATTCAGTAATATGATCTCAACCATTACATTGTGTTGATAATTATTTTCCTGCTGTTTTCCATATAAACCCGAACAGGCTGTCTCTCCTACTTTCTTAAGCTTGATCTATCCCCTTCACTCTGCCTAGAGCACTCTTTGTCCATCTCCTGTTTACTTGTGCAATCCTCCCTTTCGTTGTCAACTCAATGCCTTAGTTCTCTAAGTACTTTTTTATTTTTTTTTTATTTTTTATTTTTTTATTTATTTATTTATTTTGAGACGGAGTCTCGCTCTGTAGCCCAGGCTGGAGTGCAGTGGCCGGATCTCAGCTCACTGCAAGCTCCGCCTCCCGGGTTCACGCCATTCTCCGGCCTCAGCCTCCCGAGTAGCTGGGACTACAGGCGCTGCCACCTCGCCCGGCTATTTTTTGTATTTCTTAGTAGAGACGGGGTTTCACCGTGTTAGCCAGGATGGTCTCGATCTCCTGACCTCGTGATCCGCCCATCTCGGCCTCCCAAAGTGCTGGGATTACAGGCTTGAGCCACCGCGCCCGGCCTCTAAGTACTTTTTTAATCCTAAAACCTGGAAAGGAATATACCTAAACAGCTAAGGTTATAAATGTGATATGGGTACCCAGAAGTACTTCTGTCACTCCTTTATTAGAAGCTTATTTTCTAAATTCTCAAACCCAAATGTAGGCATCCACTTTACTTTAAAAACAGAAAAGTCAGTAGGCTTGAAAAAAGAAGCCAATCAGTGTGAGAGGTAAGCAACAGGTGAATGGCCTCACGAACACAATCCATTTTTTAAAACACACCATGTTCTGTTTCTGTCTGAACAATCACATATCCCATCCCAATCAAGTATAAATAAATATTACTGCTAAATTATGAATATGATAACTGCAGAGAACTATTCATTATCTATTGTCTGGCATCTTCTGTGTTTTACTCAAAGATAATTTTTAAAAATCAAACCAACCTTGTTAAAAATATACAAGATATCTAAATGTATTGTAGTCACTTTTTAAAAGTCACATAAAAAGAGAGCTACCATTAAGTCTTCAAAAAAATTAAAACATATGTTGAGATGCAAAAGGTACCAGTATTTTAGTCTGGCAGGAGTGTTTTTGTCAAGAATGAACTCCTGACTGATAAAGAAAAATTGCTCTGGGTCATTTCAACATCACTAGAGCCCTAACTACAAATTAAAAAAAAAAAGTTATTCTAATTATATTTAAATAACTTTCATAGACAGCTTAAATCCTAACATCTTGCATAGGTTTCTGAGGCGTGCATTCTCTACAGATGCCCCTTACATTCATTTACATTTTAACTTGCAGCCATTTTATACCTCCACATGATGGCAGGCCTTTGCAAGAAACCACTCTAAATGTTTCATGTACCAAATGGGGGTGAGTAAAATTCCCCAGTTTATGAATGTGATACCTGCATATGCAGCCACAAAAATAATGAATGAGATTTGATTATTCTAATATAATTTCTAAGATGAAAATTTTAGACCCATTCAAAATGAAAGTACATATACATAAAATATTTTGCATATAAATTCTGGTGATTCCTATGCTTTAAGAAGCCATGGGGTACTCACCATGATGACTTTAAAACAAATGGTCCCAAGTTTCTTCATATTTTTTCCCTTTGAGAGATGGAGGTCAATGTCAATCTCCCTAAATCTAGGTGGCCTGTGATTTATTTGTAGCCAAAAGAACCTGGCAGGAGTGACAATGCATGGCTAGCTCATAATAGTTGGTTTATCTTTCACTTTATTTGCTGGAAAACTCATATTTGAAGTCCTGAACCACTGCCTAAGAAGCCCATCTAATGCAAAGCCACCATACTGTGAGAAAGCCAGTCCACTTGGAGAGGCCATCTGTATGTTTTCTGGTTGGCAGTCCTGGTCTTCGAGTCCTCCTAGTCTTGGTGCCAGGCATAGGAATGAATAAATCCTCAGACATTTCCAGCCTTGAGCAATCAAGAAACTTCTAGGTTTTGAACATTTTCAGCAGAAGAATCATGGGGCAGAGATAAGGAGCTCCTGTTGTATCATTTCTAAATTTCTAACCAGCATACCCATGAACAAATGTGCAATGGGCTTTTGTTCATTTGTTTGTTTTGCTTTGTTATTTGTTTGTTTTTCTATCTAACTAAATTTGGGGTAATTTGCTATGTAGAAATGATAATAACACCAACCTGTGCTAAAAACCTTATGTCTACAGAGAACAGGACTCTAGAAACACTGAGTTTGGCTGAACTCAGCTGGTCACCTAAGGGATTGAGAACAGAAACATTTTTGATATTCTGTCTATGCCTGGAAATGCAGATTTATGAAAATGAACTAAAATTTTAAAAACTCGGTTCACCAAGTTGGCATGTGACAGCCTCAACTGTGACCTTTTAAAAGATATACAGAAATTCTAAATAAAAAGACATAAAATAATCATTAAAAGCAAAAAAAAAAAAAAAAGTAGTACAGTTAATCTTCAGAGATCATACATTTGGAAATCCCTTTCCCAGTGATCATACTATTTCACCTCCTAGATTTGGCACTTAGCCAAGATATTTTCCTTGTACTGATCAGGATACATTAGGCTTGGGTGTGAAACTATATTAATCATTACTGTCTTTGTGGCATAACATAAAAAGGTTCATGTATTTTCATAATGGAGATTTAATGCATGTCTGGTGGTTTTGGAGGGTAGGGAATTTTTTCTGTTTAGTCATTCCATAATCAGACGGAAAGGGCTCTTTCATCTTCTAGTAGCTCCATCATTGAAGACATGCATCTCTGCATTTTGATGAGAAAATATAAAAAAGAATTTAAGAATTATGTGAGATATTTTAGGGTCCAATCTTGAATGAATCTTAGAAAATATTTGCATATATATTTTTGGAACCCCAGATAAAGTCTACAATTTGACTATAAAACAAGCTGGAAATATAACCTTTCTGTGTAGGCAGAAAAAAAGAAAAAAAGGTCATGCATTTGGATGAGCACCTAACAATGACTTGTCAAATCCTGCTGAAAGCTAAATTCTGATATTTTATCAGTTTTTTTACTCTACATCTCTTTTGGGTGTCTGGCAAATCTGACTCTAGACAATATTCATTTTTGGACCTTTTGTGATATGAATGGCCTATTATATTAAGGATTAGGTGATAATTAAATTGAAAGAACAAAACAAAATTTATCAGAAATTATGGGAGATAAGTTTAAAAATAAAAACACAATATTCTTTGATTCAAAGTAAAAATTTCACCCCATTTGGTGTATTTTTTGACCAAAGGACATAAGGGAAAGACAAGTATAATTCATTGTGTCATAAAGGTAATATGGCAGGGCACGGTGGCTCACACCTGTAATCCCAGCACTTTGGGAGGCTGAGGCAGGTGGATCACCTGGGGTCAGGAGATCGAGACTAGGCTGGCCAACATAGTGAAACCCCATCTCTACTAAAACTACAAAAATTATCCAGGCGTGGTAGCAGGCACATGCAATCCCAGCTACTTGGGAGGCTGAGATGGGAGAATCAGTTAAACCTGGGGGACAAAGGTTGCAGTGAACCAAGACCGTGCCATTGCACTCTAGCCTGAGCAACAGGAGTGAAACTCCATCTCAATCAATCAATCAATAAAAATAAACAAATAAAGGTGTAATACATTTGGGCAAACATAAAGTGAAGCAATTAGCACAAAAGCAATTTTTTTGTCACTGTAATATGTAAATTCTGTGTTCTAAGACAGTACAATTCGTAATATTCTAAAGTCTCTGTTTTTAGTATGGAAAATGATACACAATTAATTCTTCTGGTTAAACGTGTATTTAATTATTTCTAATAGTATTATTTCTCAACAAAATCAAAGTAATTACTGATTGGTCTGTTTAAACACTCTGGATGGATCTACAACTATGTAATAATCCCATTCATCAAAATTATTAACATCATTTTTCCCTATAGAAATGTTCTTAGTGGAGTAAAGATGTTGTTTATTCTTCAGAACTATTCTCTTAACAAGAGTGTAGTGACAACTGGTATTTAAATAATATCAAAATACATGAATAATAACAGAGAAACTACCCAGTCATAATTTTTTTCTTTCTTCTAAGAGTAGCTCCTATTGAAATAGTCATCACTCAGATAAAAATTATATAATCTGGAAAAGATGTTAAAAAAGAGAGCAACAATATGAAGGAACTGGAGAGAAACTTAAAGCAGGCAGAAACTGGAGGGAGATGGAGCCTGAAGAAAGGAATTGGACCAATTTATACTTGTGTTTGTAACTTTTCGCCTAAAAACACTTGGCAGGCTAGGAGGTGAGAGACAGTGAGTAGAGGTGTATTCAAACAAAAAGTTATAGTCTTTCTAGCCTTAGGAATCAGAGAATAGATTTTAGTACTTCTTGCTTGGCTGGAAAATGATAGAGGATATAAGATTTGTGGTTACAAGCTTTTTCACCTGAAAGAACATACTTAGCTTCGGGAGTTGTGGGAGTGAGGAAGGCCACTGTACCAGGAATCTAGAATAATAAGTAAATGTTCATGATTATCAATATTATTAATATTATATTATTGGTTCCATTTATCTATCACGAAATGTCAGCCAGGCACTGATAGACATTTAAAAGAGATAAGTTACATACAAAAATATTTATAATGTAGTAGGGCAGAATATAATGCTAATTTTTATTTTTGAACATAATACAAAACAGATACAGAAAATCCCAAAAAGCAAATTTATAGCTTAATAATTATTAAAATGTGTAGTCATTCTTGTAGCCACCACCCAGTAAAAACAGAACTCCACCAGACACCAACGAAACTTAAAGTAGTTACATCCCAAGTACAAGCCCTGCCTCCTCCCATAAATAACCATCACCTGACTTTCAGGGTCACCACTACCTTGTATTTATTTCATAGTTTATTATCTTTTAAGCCCCTTTATTTTATACATCTCCCCTTAACCATTATTTTCCCTTACATTTAATCTGTTAAAGAACCCAGAGCATTTGATGTATATAAATTTACAGAGAAACATCTGTGTTCTCTGCAAATTGGGAGCTGAAAGCATAAATGTGGCCAGACTATTGCATTCTTTTATCAAGAGAAATCTGATGTCTGCTCTCTCTTTTTTTGATGTTAGCTGTTGTTCAAGTGTCATACCTACGTCCATGATTTCATTTGGATTTGCAGAATAGTGATATTCTAAGTCTTTTAAAGATAAACCATATTGGAGATCAGTTAAATAGTGAGAACAAATTTTATTCAGTAATATGCTATTGCAGTAGAGAAAAGAGTCCAGCATGACCTGAATTCAACTTTGATTTTTATACATGTGACTGGGCATTTTAAAGATAGAATGAAGGAATGAGGAGGTGGGAGAAAGAGAAGAGGTGCTCAATAGTCAGGAATGTTAAGCATTGTTAAAAGCCAGAGCAGGAAGTGGGCATTGATCTATGTGAAATTCATCTGGATTTGCTAACTGGCACTTATTGATGTTATGTTTCTACCACCTTAAACGCCAGAGCCTAGGAGCCGGGGTCCCAATCTTCAGGTACTAATTGGAATAAACTTTAATTTCTTTTCCCAGCCTTTGAGGAAGACTGGTGTCATCCTAGAGTTGCGGCCCTGAGATTTTAGAAACTATGTTCGTGTTTTGTTCTAGTCTTTATAGACCAAGACTGAAGGTTAGTTGAAAAATGGTTCAGAGGAGCCTGGCTTGAGTCAGGTGAAGGAGAAACTCTTTGTCATCTCTTTTCATTTATTAGTAAATGTAAAGGAACAATTCTCCTAATCTGCTATTTGATTATCCAGTGGTACCAAATTCATATAAAAAGGGAAGAGCTTTATCTTTCAGGTATAGGTTTTCTAAATAAATAATTTTTCTTAATTATCTTTCAAATTATAATAATCCCCTTCATCTGAGGTTTCAATTTCTGTGGTCTGTTACCTGGTCAGCCATGGTCTGAAAATATTAAATGGAAAATTCCAGAAATAAACAATTCATAAGTTTTAAATTGTGTGTTGTTCTGAGTAGTGCAATGAAATCTAGCACCATCCCACTCAGGCCCACTAAGATGCAAATCATCTCTTCACCCAGCTGTATATGCTAGGCTGTATATGCTACTACTCCATTAGTTACATAGTAACCCTTTTACTTATCAGGTAAGCTGTTGTGGTATCACAGTGCTTGTGCTCATGTAGCTCTTATTTTGCTCAATAATGGTCCCAAAGTGCAAGAGTAATGTTGGCATATTGCTATAACTATCCTGTTTTATTATTGTTATTGTTTGTCTTTATGCCTAATTTATGCATTAAGCTTTACCATAAGCATGTGGGCCTATGAAAAAGCAGTATATATGAGGTTTGATACTATCCACAATTTCAGGCATCCAGCAGGTCTTGGAACATGTCCTTTGCAAATAAGAAGTGACTATTGTCATTTAAAAAATATATTATTGTGAATTCACTCATTTAAACTTCTTTGGTGGGTTTCAATAAATTTTTATCATCATCCTTTTTGAATATTAAATTGTTCCAATTTTTTCCAATAGGTTCTTCTTAGAGTTATAAATTCTTTGTGGAAATTAATATTTGGATTATATACATAAAGATTAAAAGTAGTATTTGGGTTTTGTTTTTGAAAAATAGCCAAGTTGTTCTGTACCCAAACAAAAAACTTTTAAATCATTAAAATACACTGTTAACTCTTTATACTGTGTGTGTTTGTACATGTGTGTGCATACATGTGTTTGTGTATGCATATTTGTTGATGAGTATATGTGCACATGCATATGTGTTCCTGTATTTGTGTTTGGAGAAACTGGTCTCTCTTTCCAGAATTATCTGCCACTGACCTCAGTGTGGCTTTATTATATTTCTTTCCTTTGAATGTTTTAAATATTCATTCCAAGATCTTCTGACTTAAACCTCTGCTACCAGGAAAGTTAATGATGATTTAATTTCCTTACCCTTATAAATAACTACCTAGTTATTATATTTGGCTAGTCATCTAGAGAAAATAATTGAAATTCCAGTAGCTTGTATTACAGTGAGTATTGGTTTTCTGTTTTGATATTTTCAAGTACTGTATATGATATGATCATTCTACAGGTAGTTTCATATCATTCTATATATAGTTTTATATACTTTTAGGAAGCTTCTAAGTTTTTGTTTATTTCTAGTTTGTTCTATTTTGTGAAATTGCTTTTCTGTTTCAGAGACTCCTATTATTCATGTTAGATATCTTTCCTCCAATCTAATTTTTATCACTTTCTTTTAAATGTGTTTTAACAAAATTTTTTTCTTTATTTTATTTTACTTTCGGTCTACCTTATAACCTTCTGTTTTTCTTAAGGCATTAGCTGTTGTTTATTCACTCAAGTGTTTCTTGTGTTTTACAGTTTGTTTATGAAATGATTTATTTTTCTCTTCTAATTATTTCCTGAACTATATCACTTCAAATGTGTGTGTCTTCTAATTTTGATATATGATAGCTTCTATGTGTTACCTTTATTTTTAATGTTTCTTTAGTTTGTTTTGAAATAAAAATTACAGTTTTGAGGTTTGCTCTGATCATGTCTTTTCTGCCATGCTTTTATTTTTCATATTATTTTTTATTGTAATGATCTGGTATTGTATTTGATTTTTCTGCTGCTTAATTTTTTGTAATGAATTTTCCTGAATGTTTAGAAGAATACGTGATTTACAGTAACCTTCCTAACAGAGCTAGATCCCTCTTCCATTGTTTTATTGTAAAATAAAACAAACAAACAAGCAACAACAACAAAAACAATGGTATCTTGTTTTTGAGATTTCCTGACTCTGTCCTATTTCCCTGCTTTCATTTGCAACTTCTGTTTCCACCATCTTCTCCCCCATACACTCAATTTCGATTCCATTCTTGACAATTCCTCTTCAGTTTTGACCCTAAACTGGAAGGGAACTTTGGTAAGTCAGTTTAGAGAGTTAACAAGCAAGAACTACTCTAGCCTTCAGTATTACCATGTGTCTTGTTAGAATCATTTGTTATCGGAAATGACAAATATTTTCACCTCTCTAGTTTTGGCTGATTTTCTCAGATTGGTCCATCCAACCTTCTAGTGATTGCCTTATTGGTAATTTGGAATCCTACATCTCAGGATCCGCAGATTCCTTGCTGTTTCCTGTCATTTATTCTGAGCAGATGCAGGTACGAGCCTCTTTGTTGCCCTTTGTATTTTACATTTTTATTAGTGTTTTGGACATAGTAGAGATATCTTGACACCTCTGTTGTAGGTGTTTCTATTTGGTTTTGGTTCTGATATTTAAATGTCCTCTCTGTCTTTATAGAGGTATTCAAATGAGATGTGAAATCTATGCTGACACTGCCATCTTTCCCTCTAGAAAGTGTATCAGTACTAACCAGCAAATGCCTGGCCTAGTGCTTGGCTTATAGAGACTTAATAAAATATTTATTGACTCCACAAATGGAATTGATATATAAAATCATTGATATACAAATAACTTTCTAAGTATTTGGTTACAAAACCACGTTCTCCTTTATGTTACTTGAATAGGAGATGGTGAGTCTCACCCTGTCATCAGTTTGATTTACTGTAGGATGACTATGCAATTTGTCTTACAAAACAAATGTACTTGGGTGTGAACTAGAATACATGTAATAACTGTACTGGGGTAACAGGTGAAAATAAACAAATAAGGACATATCATCCCCCTATTTATACTTAAGTCTTTTTTCTTAACCTGTTCAAGGAAGATCACATATACTCCCCAAGAGCACAATAGTCACCTCTCCAAATGTGAAGGTTTCTTATCTCACAATTAAAATTCTTTAAAATACATGAATTAATTTGGAAGCACAGGGAACAATAAATTCCCAAGTGTGGTGATAAGACAGACTAATAGGGATAGATTATATTAGGTTTTAAGGTTTACATTTAATTTCAAAGTTTGTCAAATAGCACATGTGGAACAATACTATCTGCAAGAAATATATCAAAATAAGAATAAGAAATAGGTCCTATGAATAGTGTCTATTGACCTGTTCCTGAGACACACTTAGGCAAGGCAGAATGAGAAGACTGGCAAAGACCGACTACGTATGTAGAATATAACCGAAAAACTAACTGTGCTGCATCATCTATTTTACTGACAAGGAAATACCTAGTGGAGGTGTAGTACTAATATCAGAACTCAATCTATTAGAATAAATATTTTAGAAATCATCAATCCAAGCAAAAATATACAGTCCCAAAGTATCAATGTGGTGCCTGGACTGTCTACCATCTCATATGAACATTTATGTTTGTAAGTAAATGTTCATAATGTAAATAACATTTATGTTATTCTAATGTGTTTCTGTGCTTTTTAGCTCATAAAATAGTTGCTATTATATATTTAATTTTATCTCTAAGAAAATATATAATACTTGGTAACAATTTCTTTACCAAAAACTCAACGAAGAATATTTCTAAAAAATACAAATTTTAAAAATCAGCTTTCAGCAACTATAATTTAAATTCACCTAAATAATTTAATAGTGAAAATCCTACCTATATTAAGTACTAAGATCTGAAGAGTTAATTTGTAGCAAGAACCTTATAGAAAAAATTTATTCTTGAATTTGTAGTCTTAAGCAAATGAAAATAATGAACATGTACACTGTTTTCCCTTCTATATTTATATTTTCTTGGAGTTAAAATATACACAAGTACTAAAACAGTAGGCATTGCTCCTTATTTTAAACTTTTATCTTGGATTATGTAGATACTCTTTCATGATATTATTTGTAAATTTAGACCACCTATGTATCCTTCCAGGGTATATTTTATGGACGATACTTGACTATATTATTTTTCTTATATAGAAAGAAAAATAATATGCCTTACTGGCATAATTATGTCAATATTCTAATGATAAATAATTTGGAAAAACTATATCTATATATGTATATATAGAGAATTTCTAGGACTCTCTAACTTTCTCCTTTTGTTTTTCTTTTGATAAATGAAGGCACATTCAATCTGACTTTCTTCTTCAAGAAACTCTGCTGTACAGTGTGTTACACCTTAGCTTTGCTCTTTGAAGCTTCTTTCACGTTACTAGGCCACAAATCAGTGTTTTGCATTACATTTATCCCTACTGGCATAGTGAAGTGCTCACAAATGGGCTCCTCAATCTTAATCAGAATGTTTTGGAGCTCAGCCAGAATCACCCACATGAAGCCCTTTGGCCATAAGAGGCGGTGATGACCACTCATCCTCCTTTTCACTCATGACTGTGAAATGGATAGGTTGTCCAAAAACAGAGTTTGCCATCACATCTGTATCATTTAAAAGTGATATATCTATTGCTATAATGTGTGTGTATGTGGCAGGGGACTTCTACTCAGTGTATGACCTTTTAATTATTGCAGGGTAATTATTGCACTCCCAACTGTTGGCCAGGTGGCTTAATTATGCTAAATGAGCTTTATTCTTAGAGTTTATTTACTCATGACATTTGAATATTGTGGTGGAAGAACTCTTCCTGTAATCGAAAACATATTTTACTTTGTTCTATGAAGCCTACAAGGGACAGAGGAAGCAGTAGAATTCTCCTTTTACAATGTAGGAATTCACAACAATATTTAGATTAGCTCATCCAAGTACAATGAGATCTTTGATACAACAAAACAAGAGTTTTCCTATTGTCTAAGAATAAAACCTGATAATAAAAAGCCAAAGTCAACAATGACAATAGACTTATTCTCTACCATACCTATCAACACAAATATATACACTCAGATATGCACACAGTCTCATACACTCTCATATACTCTGGAATAATTATGTCAATACTATCATGATAACACATAATATGTTATTCAATTATGTATATAATTATATATAACAAATATATATATATATATATATATATATATATATCTCCAAATCATTTCTCATATATATAATATACAGAAAGAGAGCTATTCCAGGACTCTATAATTTTCTCCTTTTGTACTGTTTGGCTTACAAAGACTTAATAAAATATTTATTGAATCCACAACATAATTGATGTATACATTAATTCACATACAAATAATTGTCTAATAATTAAAAGCAAGCTGTCTCCTAACAGCACATCTCTGTTAGTTATATATTGCTGTTTCAAAAGTTCCACAGAACTTAGAGCTGTATAACAAACATTTACTATCTCATAGTTTCTTTGGATCAGGAATCTGGAAATGTACGGATCTTCTTCCTTAGGATTTCTCACATGCTTAAATTGAGGTGGTGGCTGCATGATAGTGACTCCATAGCTTATCTGGGAAAGGATTCATTTCCAAGATCAAATGGTCATTGGCAGTATTTAATTTCTTATTGGCTGTTGGACTGAGGTCCTCAGTTCTTAGCTTGCTCTTGGATAAAGGCTGACCAAAATTCCTTGCCAGGCAGGTTCTCCAACACGGCAGCTTGTATTAAGACAAGAAGGCAAAAGAGTTTGCTAGCAATATGAGGTCATAATCCTTTGTAACATAATCATAGAAGAGAAGGGATATTGCATCAACCTTTTCATGTTCTATGCTTAAAGAAATCCACTAGGTTCAGCCCAACCTCAAGGGGCTGGGGAGTTACACAAGGGTGTGATTATCTGGAGGTAGAGATCACAGGGGCGGTTTTATTTTTAATTTTTAAGGCAATAGAGTTTTACTAGACCCTCTTTTGGAATTAAAAAGGAAAATATTAGGCTCCCACATTTTTAAGCATTAAAATTTAGACCAGCAGAGGGGGCGCTCAAGATGGCTGAATAGGAACAGCTCCAGCCTCCAGCTCCCAGCGTGAATGACACAGAAGACAGGTGATTTCTGCATTTTCAACAGAGGTACCAGGTTCACCTCACTGGGGTGTGTCGGACAGTTGGTGCTGATCAGCTAGTGCAGCCTGACCAGTGAGAGCTGAAGCAGGGCCAGGCATTGCCTCACCAGGCAAGTGCAAGGGGGAAGGGAATTCCTTTTCCTAGCCAAGGGAAACTGAGACACACAACACCTGGAAAATCGGGTTACTCTCCCATAATACTGCACTTTACCAAGGGTCTTAGCAAACAGCACACCAGGAGATTATATCCCACACTTGGCCCAGAGGGTCCCACACCCACAGAACCTCCCTCATTGCTAGCACAGCAGTCTGAGATCTAACTGCAAGGTGGCAGCAAAGCTGGAGGAGGGGCAACCACCATTGCTGAGGCTTAAGTAGGTAAACAAAGCTGCTGGGAAGCTCGAATTGGGTGGAGCCCACCGCAGCTCAAGGAAGCATGACTGCCTCTGTAGACTCCACCTCTGAGGACAGGGCATAGCTAAACAAAAAGCAGCAGAAACCTCTGCAGATGTAAATGTCCGTGTCTGACAGCTTTGAAGAGAGCAGTGGTTCTCCCAGCACACAGGCTGAGATCTGAGAATGGACAGACTGCCTGCTCAAGTGGGTCCCTGACCCCTGAGAAGCCTAACTGGGAGACATCCCCCACTAGGTGCAGACCGACACCTCACACCTCACACGGCTGAGTACACCTCTGAGACAAAGCTTCCAGAGCAAGAATCAGACAGCAACACTCGCCCTTCAGCAATATTCTATCTTCTGCAGCCTCCACTGCTGATACACAGGCAAACAGGGTCTGGAGTGGACCTCAAGCAAACTCCAACAGACCTGCAGCTGAGGGTCCTGACTGTTAGAAGGAAAATTAACTAACAGAAAGGACATCCACACCAAAACCCCATCAGTGTGTCACCGTCATCAAAGACCAAAGGCAGATAAAACCACAAAAATGGGGAAAAAGCAGTGCAGAAAAGCTGGAAATTCAAAAAATCAGAGTGCATCTCCCCCTCCAAAGGAACACAGCTCATCACCAGCAATGGAACAAAGCTAGACAGAGAATGACTTTGACAAGTTGAGAGAAGAAGGCTTCAGTCGATCAAACTTCTCAGAGCTAAAGGAGGAACTACGTACCTAGCACAAATAAACTAAAAACTTTGAAAAAAGAATGGAAGAAGGGACAACTAAAATAACCAATGCAGAGAAGTCCATAAGCTAACTGATAGAGATGAAAACCATGACATGAGAACCACATGACAAATGCACAAGCTTCAGTAACCAACTCGATCAACTGGAAGAAAGAGTATCAGTGATTGAAGATCAAATGAATGAAATGAAGCAAGGAGAGAAGGTTAGATAAAAAAGAGTAAAAAGAAATGAACAAAGTCCCCAAGAAATATGGGGTTATGTGAAAAAGACCAAATCTACGTCTGATTGGGGTGCCTGAAAGTGATGGGGAGAATGGAACCAAGTTAGAAAACACTCTGCAGGGTATCATGCACAAGAATTTCCCCAACCTAGAAAGACAGTCCAACATTCAAATTTGGGGAATACAGAGAAATCCACAAAGATACTCCTCGAGAAGAGCAACTCCAAGACACATAATTGTCAGATTCACCAAAGTTGAAATGAGGAAAAAATGTTAAAGGCAGCCAGAGAGAAAGGTCGGGATACGCACAAAGGGAAGCCCATCAGACTAACAGCAGATCTCTTGGCAGAAACTCTACAAGCCAGAAGAGAGTAGGGGCCAATATTCCACATTCTTAAAGAAAATAATTTTCAATGCAGAATTTCATATCCAGCCAAACAAAGTTTCATAAGTGAAGGAGAAATAAAATTCTTTAGACAAGCAAACACTTAGAGATTTTGTCACCATCAGGCCTGCCCTACAAGAGATCCTGAAAGAAGCACTAAACATGGAAAGGAACAACTGGTACCAGCCATTACAAAAACATGCCAAAATATAAAGACCATTGATGCTAGGAAGAAACTGCATCAACTAATGAGCAAAATAACCAGCTAATATCATAATGACAGGATCAAGTTCACACATAACAATATTAACCATAAATGTAAATGGACTAAATGGTTCAATTAAAGGACACAGACTGGCAAATTCGATAAAGAGTCAAGACCCATCAGTCTGCTGTATTCAGGAGACCCATCACACATGCAGAGACACACATAGGCTCAAAATAAAGGGATGGAGGAAGATGTACCAAGCAAATGGAAAACAAAAAAAAGCAGGGGTTGCAATCTTAGTCTCTGGTAAAACAGACTTCAAACCATCAAATATCAAAAGAGACAAAGAAGGCCATTACATAATGGCAAAGGGATCAATTAATAAGGAAGAGCTAACTATCCTAAATATATATGCACCCAATACAGGAGGACCCAGATTCATAAAGCAAGTCCTTAGAGACTTACAGAGAGACTTAGATTGCCATACAATAATAATGTGAGACTTTAACACCCCACAGTCAACATTAGACAGATCAACGAGACAGAAAGTTAACAAGGATATCCAGGAATTGAACTCAACTCTGCACCATGCGGACATCTACAGAACTCTCCACCTCAAATCAACAGAATATACATTCTTCTCAGCACCACATCACACTCATTCCAAAATTGACCACATAGTTGGAAGTAAAGAACTCCTCAGCAAATGTAAAAGAACAGCAATTATAACAAACTGTCTCTCAGACGACAATGCAATCAAACTAGAACTCAGGACAAAGAAACCCAATCAAAACCGCTCAACTACATGGAAACTGAACAACCTGCTCCTGAATGACTACTGGGTACACAACGAAATGAAGGCAGAAATAAAGATGTTCTTTGAAACCAATGAGAACAAAGATACAGCATACCAGAATCTCTGGGACACATTTAAAGCAGTGTGTAGAGGGAAATTTATAGCACTAAATGCCCACAAGAGAAAGCAGGAAAGATCTAAAATTGACACCCTAACATCACAATTAAAAGAAATAGAGAAGCAAGAGCAAACACATTCAAAAGCTAGCAGAAGGCAAGAAATAACTAAGATCAGAGCAGAACTGAAGGAGATAGAGACACAAATAACTTTCCAAAAAATCAATGAATCCAGGAGCTGGTTTTTCGAAAAGATAAACAAAATTGATAGACTGCTAGCAAGACTAATAAAGAAGAAAAGAGAAATAATCAAATAGACGCAATAAAAAATGATAAAGGGGATATCACCACTGACCCCACAGAAATACAAACTACCATCAGAGAATACTATAAACACCTCTACGCAAGTAAACTAGAAAACCTAGAAGAAATGGATAATTTCCTGGACACTTTACACTCTACCAAGACTAAACTAGAAGAAAGTTGAATCCCTGAATAGACCAATAGTAGGCTCTGAAATTGAGGCAATAATTAATAGCCTACCAACCAAAACAAGTCCAGAACCAGACCGATTCACAGCAGAATCCTACGAGAGGTACAAGGAAGAGCTAGTACCATTCCTTCTGAAACTATTCCAATCAATAGAAAAAGAGGGAATCCTCCGTAACTTATTTTATGAGGACAACATCATCCTGATACCAAAGCCTGACAGAGATACAACAAAAAAAGAGAAGTTTAGACCAATATCCCTAATGAATACCATTGCAAAAATCCTCTATAAAATACAGGCAAACCGAATCTAGCAGCACATCAAAAAGCTTATCCACCATGATCAAGTGGGCTTCATCCCTGGGATTCAAGGCTGGTTCAACATACACAAATCAATAAACGTAATCCAGCATATAAACAGAACCAAAGACAAAAACCACATGATTATCTCAATAGATGCAGAAGAAGGCCTTTGACAAAATTCAACAGCCCTTCATCCTAAAAACTCCCAATAAATTCGGTATTGTTGGAACGTATCTCAAAATAATAAGAGCTATTTATGACAAACCCACAGCCAATATCATACTGAATGGGCAAAAACTGGAAGCATTCCCTTTCAAAACAGGCACAACACAGGGATGCCCTCTCTCACCACTCCTATTCAACATAGTGTTGGAAGTTCTGGCTAGGGCAATCAGGCAAGAGAAAGAAATAAAGGGTATTCAGTTAGGAAAAGAAGTCAAATTGTCCCTGTTTGCAGATGACATGGTTGTATACATAGAAAACCCCATCGTCTTAGCCCAAAATCTCCTTAAGCGGATAACCAACTTCAGCAAATTCTCAGGATACAAAATCAATGTGCAAAAATCACAAGCATTCTTATACACCAGGAATAGACAGAGAGTCAAATCATGAAGGAACTCCCATTCACAACTGCTTCAAAGAGAATAAAATACCTAGGAATCCAACTTACAAGGGATGTAAAGGACCGCTTCAAGGAGAACTATAAACCACTGCTCAGTGAAATGAAAGAGGACACAAACAAATGGAAGAACATACCATGCTCATGGATAAGAAGAATCAATATCGTGAAAATGGCCATACTGCCCAAGGTAATTTATAGATTCAATGCCATCCCATTAAGCTACCAAAGATTTTCTTCACAGAATTGGAAAAAACTGCTTTAAAGTTCATATGGAACCAAAAAAGAGCCCGCATCTCCAAGACAATCCTAAGTCAAAAGAACAAAGCTGGAGGCATCACGCTACCTGACTTCAAACTATACTACAAGGCTACAGTAACCAAAACAGCATGGTACTGGTACTAAAACAGAGATCTATACCACTGGAACAGAACAGAGCCCTCAGAAATAATGCCACACATGTACAGCTATCTGATCTTTGACAAACATGACAAAACAAGAAATGGGGAAAGAATTCTCTATTTAGTAAATGGTGCTGGGAAAATTGGCTAGCTGTAAGTAGAAAGCTGAAACTGGATCCTTCCCTTACTACTTATATGAAAATTAATTCAAGATGGATTAGAAACTTAAATGTTAGACCTAAAACCATAAAAACCCTAGAAGAAAACCTAGGTAATACCATTCAGGACATAGGCATGGGCAAGGACTTCATGTCTAAAACACCAAAAGCAACAGCAACAAAAGCCAAAATAGACAAATGGGGTCTAATTAAACTAAAAAGCTTCTGCACAGCAAAAGAAACTACCATCAGAGTGAACAGGCAACCTACAGAATGAGAGAAAATTTTTGCAATCTACTCATCTGACAAAGGGTTAATATCCAGCACCTACAAAGAACTCAATCAAATTTACAAGAAAAAACAACCCCATTAAAAAGTGGGCAAAGGATATGAACAGACGCTTCTCGAAAGAAGACATTCATACAGCCAACAGACACATGAAAAAATGCTCATCATCACTCACCATCAGAGAAATGCAAATCAAAACCGCAATGAGATACCACCTCACACCAGTTAGAATGGCAATCATTAAAAAATCAGGAAACAACAGGTGCTGGAGAGGATGTGGAGAAATAGGAATGCTTTTACACTGTTGGTGGGACTCTAAACTGGTTCAACCATTGTGGAAAACAGTATGGCGTTTCCTCAAGGTTCTAGAACTAGAAATACCATTTGACCCAGTCATCCCATTCCTGGGTATATACCCAAAGGATTATAAATCATGCTACACACGTATGTTTATTGCGGCACTATTCACAATAGCAAAGACTTGGCGTCAACCCAAATGTCCATCAGTGACAGGCTCGATTAAGAAAATGTGGTACATATGCACCATGGAATACTATGCAGCCACCAAAAAGGATGAGTTCGTGTCCTTTGTAGGGACATGGATGCAGCTGGAAACCATCATTCTCAGCAAACTATCGCAAGAACAGAAAACCAAACACCGCATGATCTCACTCATAGGTGGGAATTGAACAGTGAGATCACTTGGACACGGGAAGGGGAGCATTTCACACTGGGGTCTATTGTGGGGAGGGGGCAAGGTGAGGGATAGCATTAGGAGATATACCTAATGTAAATGACGAGTTGATGGGTGCAGCACACCAACATGCCACATGTATACATATGTAACAAACCTGCACGCTGTGCACATGTACCCTAGAACTTAAAGTATAATAAAAAAAAAAGAAAGAAACATAATAAGAAGCTGTATTCTTAAATTTTACATAAAAATTTCCGTTAAAATAAAATAAAATTTAGACCACTGTCTCGGCCTGAGTAATGTCATTGCTTAGATACAGTGAATATGGAGACCTCAAGGGACTGAACTTCATAAGACCATAAAGGTCTAATCCTGGTCCTTTCACTAATAGGCTGTGTGACCTTGAACAAATCGTTCCAACTATATGACTCAATTTCCTCATGATTAAAAAAAAAAAAGAAATAATTATCCTTGACCTTCCCCAGGTACTAGTATGTGGAGATAGAACATGCACCCAGAAAGATTGATGAGGATGTAGAGAAACTGATACCTTCATACACTGCTAGTGGGAATGTTAAATGACATAGTTGCTGTAGAAAAAGTTGCTGTTGATGTAGAGAAATTGAAACCCTCATCCACTGCTAGTGGGAATGTAAAATAGCATAGCTGCTGTGGTAAAAGGCCTGGCAGTTCCCCAAAAATTAAACACAGAGTTACTATATGACCTAGCAATTTCATGCCTATATATTAGGTTGGTGTAAAAGTAATTGTGGTTTCTACCATTAAAAGTAATGGCAAAACCACAATTACTTTTGCACCAACTTTTTCCCCAAAGAAATGAAGAAATACATTCACATAAAACTTGTACAAATTCATAGCATCATTATTCTTAATAGCCAGAAAATAGAAACACTCCAAATGTTAATCAACTGATGAATGGATAAAAAAATGGGGTCTATCCATCCATACAATGAAATATTGCTCAGCCACAAAAATGAATGACGAACCATGCTTAACTAGGATGACCCTATAAAACATTATTCTTAGTGAAAGAAGCCAGTCACAAAAGACTGTGTTGTATTATTTCATATATAGGAAAAGTCCAGAAGAACTCAATCTTATTTAGAAAGTAGATTCATGATTGCCTAGAACTAGGGGAGTTGGGGATGGGGGAAGTAGGGGAACGATAACTAAAGAGTCCGAAGTTTCTTTTGGGATGATGGCACTGTTGTAAAATTAATTGTAATTCTGTGAATTGATTGTGGTTCTGTGAATTTACTGAAAATCATAGACTTGTACGCTAGAAATGAGTAAACTATATGGTATGTTAATTATATCTCAATAAAACTATTATTAACCTCCTCTCCCCTTTCTAGGGGAGGTTTTAGAGATCTGTTTTTCACACTGATTAAAGGAAAGTACTTGCTAAGAGCTGGACAAGTCAATTCTGTAATCATTGACTCATTACCCATTTTGACTAATTGAATTTTCAGAAACAGATACTGAGATGGAGTTTAGGAAGTAAAATGTTCATTAAAGGGATGCATCAGACTGGAGCTAAAGAGCTGTGACTATGGAATATAAAATTAAATTTTGATTGTATTCTATTATATCCGGTTCTTTCATATGGAGTAAGACTTTGATGTAGTCACCTGAAATGCATAGATATCTAATGGTGAAATTCAAATGTGTTTTGTTTCTTAAATTTCTGATAAAAGGTTCAACTTCAACACGAAAGTTCCAGAACCAATTGAAATTAAATATAGGTAAAGAAATAGCCGTTTTCCTTCACTTCTTCATAAGTATCTTCATTAGTTCTTCATTAATATCTCTCCCCTTGTCTAATTGGAATGTTGTTTTTAATTTTAATAGTCTCTTACAAAACTCAGTATTATTGTTTCAGATATGGGAGTTATAATCCTGGCACATGCTAGTATTATGACAAAAAATTAAATGAAACAATATATGCGGAATGTCTGGGTCAGAGCAGGTGCTCTTATTAATACAGGAAGGATAGCGACAGATACCTCAGCAATTTGTTGAGGTTCAATGCCATTTTAGGGATAATCTGAAACACCTTTTTAGTCTGTTTCAGTATACAGAGGCAGGAAAACAGTCACATACAGAATATACTTGGAAAAATTGCCAACTCTACCTCTGAGTTAGGTAGAGAAAGAACTTCCAAGATTGTTTCTAATACTACAATACAGGAAGCAGACTAGCTTATAAACATATTATTGAATAAAGAAAAGATATCTCCTTTAGGTACAAAATATATTTTATCCTTTTAAGATCCAATAAGAACATAGGCTTCAGTAATGTAAACTGTGTTATATTTTGAAATATCTAAGCTACATTTCTCTATAATAGTATCTTTTATTACATTTTGCCTGAAACTGCATGCCAAATTATTTAAACTTAAAGCAGCATGTGAAAGACCGCATTTGCCTAGCACTATTTTTTTCCTCCAGAGATAAGTATAAAATGATATGTGATGGTCTATTTTATGCTTATTCTATTATAAAAGCACTAAAATATGAAAGTAGAAAAAAAGAAAGCAATATCTGATCACTTTTCCCTGGCATGCCCACCACCTTATGGTATTAATAAAACTGAAAATCCCCAAAAGTAGTACCAGTCTTTGTTTTTATGTTTACCTTAAAAAAGCTGTGAAACTGAACTCTACTTCTAACAGAGTAGTCCTAAATATGAGGGAAATTTTTTAATATGTCAAATTGTCCTACTGATATTTATACTTAGAAAAAATGCAATGTAGAATAAAGATAATTAATGCTATTATTTCCTCTTCATTGCCTTCTGCTTAAGTATATACCATTACGTGCCATTTTAACACAATTATTCACAATAAAATGTGATGATTTCCATTCAAAATTATAACCAAATTGACACCATTATAATTAACCAAATGAGCCAACTACCTGTCCATCTGTTGGTAAAAGTAAAGGGAATTGACAAGATCTCGAAGAAGTCAGTCACTGTGAAAGTCAATGAGTTGTACAAGCCAAAACCCTTCATTGAGCAGTGGCAGTGAGATCCATGTCTGTCTGCTTGTATCAACAACAGTGGCAGCGTGGTGGGGTATACACTCATTGGCTGGGGTAGGGCACTGGTCGACCAGGGGCTGCCAGCCTCTTTGTGGGCATTGACAGCAGCAGTGACAGTGCTGGAGGAGGGATGGGGCTGGAGTCACTGGGGTTCATGTGAACATTTGCACCTGCAGCTTTATTTTATATTTCTATCTTATAAATACTTAAATCTTTAAGCCACTTGCCCAAGATCACATAGCTACTAGTAATGAGTCAAAATTTAAACCTTTACCTGTCTATATAAATAAAAGTTGGTTGAATGAATGAATAACTACATGGGTAGACATCTTATGAGTTGTTTAATTTCCTTGTAGTACATTTTCTTGCCTTAAAGAAAATTTGGAAAAATTCCAAATTAATCTTAAGAACACTCTTGTTTTGGGACTTCTCTCATAAACAGAATCAAAGAAAAGTTCCCACAGAAATATATAATTTGTCACACTTCACTGGTATAGATATAGTTAAAAATTTCATAGTACAAGTATTTGTAAACTCTATTTTAAACTACCCTGTCTGGACTATTACGTATGAGTGATTTCTGGGAAGTGCTTGCTTCTGACCTCTTTTGAGGTTTCAAGTAATAATACCCATTAAAAAACAAAGTTTAAACTCTGGAACTTGGATTCACTTCAATATAGTTAAAATATCATAGCTATGAGATCCAAGGAAGGGTGGAATAATCACTCGAATGGAGGAAAAGAAAAATGAGAGAAAAAAGCATCAGCAGCAAACAACAGTAACATCAATAAAACTCAATTTATAGCATAAAAATGCAGCTAAAAAATACTAAGATAAACCATAATACTTCAGTGTGATACAACAACAGATTTTTTAAAGGTGTATTTTAAGAGGCAATGTAGCTTCATGACTAAGAGCACAGATGCCATAACAGACCTGCCCCTTGTGGACACATGACCTTGGGTGGTTACTTATCCTGCATGCAACATCTCAAAATGGGGGTGATAATTATTCTTAATGCATAGTGTTGTTAAGAAAATTAAATGTCAAAATATGCATATTGTTTTAAGGAGTGTCTAGCATTAACTATTAAAAACATATTTATCATCACTAGTATTATTTTGTTTAATTTCTAAGTCACCAGATCCTAATAGGAATGTAAAAAATATGCAAAATAATAGCAGGAAGGGGAGTAGGGAGGCAGCATTTTTCAGGGGAGCTCTGTCGGTTTTGCCTTAGGTAACATAAGTGCAAATGATGCTTGAGGGATATACAGATTTGTGTGATAACAAATTTCCTCCAAAGAAGAAAATAGCAAGTCTACCAGTTAGATTTTATAAATGCCCATCAATGATAATCAGTGTATCAGTATAACTCCAAGAAAAAAGATGAAAGCAATTGTCCCTTAAATTTCACACTGTAGGTACCTCACTTGGTTTACCCTACTTCTGGCCTTTTGATATAAAGATGCAAAGAAAACACATAGTGGATCTCTGGGAATTCCCAACTGTTAGAACATCCTGCTGTTCTCTAAAGGAGCTGTGAAGACAAATCCTTGTGAATAATTTCATGCCCTGGTGTTTTCTGTACATTTTAAGGTTTATTTCAGGAATTTGTGGAAATTGAAAAAATGACAGTTGGTACATGCTGCTTGCATTATATTTTAAGAAATCTTCCCTGCTTTTGTGACATTTGCTAGACATAATGGATCTAAATATAACTGCCTGGACAAAGTGTTGAACTGCAGAGGTAACACACATGAGAATAATACTGCTACTCTAGACAGACTTCTCCCATTCTCCTATATTTTTTCATTAGTGATTTCCTTCAAAGTATTACTGATCAGTAATATCCAGTCTTGACTGTGAGGTATATATTTATCTTAAATGTCATAAATTATTGGAGAGGAAATTCTATTTTATTTAATACAAATAGTATTTTGTTCTATAGTTAAAACCAAATATATTGTTCTATTTCAACATTTTTATTAGGAAATTACCTTTTGAAGAACTGTTCAATCTAAAGGGACATAAAAAACTGAATGTTGCTTCACATGATAACTGTAAAACCAAAGAGCAAGTAAAAGAGGTAGGCAAACCTTGAAGAAATATAAGGAGACACTTTCTAAAATTGGAGTTGGTAAGCAGTAAGAGTAAAATTAGCTCCCTTTTGCCAAACACATGCAATGCACCAAATACTGTGTTAAGAGCTTTGTTATCTTATTCCAACAGTTCAGAAACCTACATCATATGTATTAATTCTGTTTTTGTAGGAGTATTTTTCTCTTACAAATGGAAAAAAGTTAAGGCTTAAAGTAAATTATGTTTCTCCAAAGGCTTATTCTTTACATACTATATGCAGGGTACTACCAAAGCCACTGGGACAATGCACAACTTTATCTCCTATAGCTTAGATATACTGTATTAGACACATGGGGGTGAGAGGTGGGGAGGTCACTGACAACCAAAAAGAAAATTGATGACAAGAAAGTGGAGCTTCGTAAGATCAGTATGAAGAAATAATGGAAATAAAGAAATCCTGGGTTGAAGCTGGGCATTCCCAAGGCAGATGAATGATGAAGAAAGAATTTAAAAATTAAAAAAAGAACATCTATTTTTTTTATTTCAACAACAAAAGTGTTAATTGCAAGCATTGATTCAAAGACTGCACATGGCACCACACTAAGTATTTTGCATGCATTATTTCAGAAACATCATACCCTGTTGGTAGGTACTATTATTATTCTCACTTTGCCAGTGAAAAAACTGAGGTTTTTTAAATACAAGCTACACATCTAGCCTACCCAGTTAGTAAGTGATGAAGTCTAGTTTAAAGCCAGGTCTATTCATTTACAGAGCTTATCTATGCAGTCAATTATCAAGCTATATTCATTCTATTATTTTATATTCTTGCATTATTTTGATTCTCACAAAAACCTTATTAGATACACATTGATGAATGCAAAACCTAAGACTCAGAAAGGTTAAGGAACAACTCTAGGTCACATGTCTAGTATTCAAACCCAAATTTGATTATATTGATGGTCAATGGTAAATGAAACATGCACTAAAAATTAAGTACTTTTAAAGCAAACAATTTCCCAAACAAAAGTACCTAATCTTTGTTATTTGGTGAAAGAATACTGTCAGTTTTAAACCACATAAAATACATTTTTGGGATGCTTCCAATACTGAACAGTTGTTTTTTTCCTACTAAGATCATTTTATATTTATCATCTGAGAGCTTATTGATGAGTTCAATGAGAACATCATTTATGAAATGAGATAATTGGTGAACATTTAGTTGTTTTTATTACAAAAGAAAAAAACATAAATAAAAGACTTACACAGCAAATTATAACATGTTTCTCAAATTGATTTCATATTAATTATATTAATGATTTCCATCTGAGAGCCTGACACAGACTATCAACTCTGAATGGGCTTATCCTGCTTATTTCATATTGATCATTGTAATAAATATATCATTCCATTGCAAGAGCTTAGCATCAGTGCTAATCAGAATGTCACTGAGAATAAAAATAGAAAATGAAGAGATTATACTTGAGCAAAATGACAAGATTCAGCTGAGATCATAATAATCAATGAATAATAGTAGAAGACAGATAACACCCTTTGTTACTCTTGTAGGTGAGGATTTTTCTTGTATTCATCAGATGGATATTTTTTTTCTTTCTATTTTGGAACATGGAAGGATTGGAGAAGCTTGTACAGCACACTCTGCTGTGGCTGACAAGTGGATCGAGAATTATCTTCCTATACCAGGATGTCAATTGGCTTAGACCATCTGTATTAATAGCAGTAAGTCTGACCAGAGATTGATGTAAACACTTCACCCAACATTTCCTTTACTTCTGCTTTTCTTATAGGTGTAGGACTTTTTTCCTTTCCTTGTTTTTGTAGTTAAATTAAAATATCAAGTTACATATTTCAAAATGAGGATATATTATATGTAACTTTAAAGTTCTTTTAAACAATTTAAAAATAAGGTTTAAAACAGAAAATAAGAGAAAGGGTTTTTCTTTATAAATTAATATTACCATATCCCAATACATCCAGGTTGTCATTTTCCCTCCTACAACTGTGGCAGACATGTAATGGACTTTTGTACTCATTTTCTTTTGAGGGTGGGCAAGGTAGTCACTTCCAAATTACTAACACTGGCTTGGTAAATGGATCTCATTTACCATCCATGCTCAAAGCGGTGCTGTTGTATTCAAAACACATACTTGTCCTGACATAATTACATAGCAAAATTTTGGGTTGTGAAATCTTAAGGTGAAAAACAGATTACCAGTGAAATTTGAAAATCATATGGAATCACTAACTTTTTGTTTTTTATTGTTTTTTATTTTTTTTTAGATGGAGTCTCACTCTGTAGCCCAGGTTAGAGTGCAGTGGTGTGATCTTGGCTCACTGTATCCTCTGCCTCCTGGGTTAAAGTGAGAATCACTAACTTTTTATATCAACTCAGAAGGTTTCCTTTTCTACATGCCAAACTAAACAAGTCTTATGACCCTTCCTATTGCTGAAACATAGATTCAAAGACAAAAACAAGAAACCAAACAAAAAAGAGAAACCTAGGTAGCTGCGGCAAACATTTTGCATGGGTATTCCATATACTGTAGGATTCAATGGCTTACTATCAACTATTTGGGCTGCTGAGGAATGAGAGGATATTTGAAAAGCAATATCTTCCAAAGTAGTCAATTATCAAATGCTTAATATTAAAACTAAGAAAATGTATAAAATGTAAGACTCTGTAATAACTACCTGAAGCAAAAATGGACTTACAGATACACAAGGCAACAAACTATACTTCTACTAGAGTAGTTGAGGAAAATCAAGTGTAGCAGCAACAAAAACAGGCACCAATATCAGAAATGCCAATTTAAAAAATAATTTTTATAAATGAAGAGGTAAAAATGTATATACTTCTCCTTTCAAGAGTAAATTTAGCCTTTTCAGCAACTATTATTATTTTTCCTTCCTTTATAACTTTCTGGGTTATAAAAGACCATGGAATGTCACGGCCTCTATGTGATTGTCACGATCAGATTCTGCAGTTCAGACTGAGCAAGTACAAGTCAACAATTCCTCATGAACAATGATTATTTGAATACTGTATCTTACACAAATACCAGTAAAAGTAGAATTGGTATAACAAGCTGGTGGAAACTAAATTAGATAGAGAAATATGAAATTAGAATGAGAGTCTTGAAACCTGAAACCTGAGCAAGTACAAAAAAATTCGAGGTCTTTCTACAATTCCTAGTAATAGAAAGTCCTTTGGTTTCTTTCTTGTCATTTTAATTTAGAAAATATAACACTTGCAGTTATTAGTACTGACTCAGGAAAAACACTAAAATGATTTGAAATGTAGCTTCTCTTAAAAGTTCTATGATTTTAGATGAATTATTCAAATTTTCTGATTTTTAATTTATTTAGTTTTAGTGTGAGAAATAATAGTGCTTAACTCATAAGGTTGTTATAAGGGTTAAATGAGGTTAAGTATGGCACATGCTGAGCAAAATATCTGGCATATAATAAATGCTCAATAAATGTTAGCTGATAGAGATGTTAATACTTCTGTGCACAACTTGCTCTAGCTTCTCCTCATTCTGTCTGATCCTACATACTCTCCCTCCTCATCCTCTTAGCTCTTGGAGTCGTGAATCTCTCCTGTAACTGTAATACGTTTTCAATCTTTTCTTCTGTCCTCAGTTTTCTCTGGTGACTCGGGCTCCCTTTGACATCTGTTTGTTTTGTGCCTTGTTCCACATTCAATCTCTCCTAGTTGCACACTGTCCCTAGATTGTCAACTACCCACATAGCTCCACTCCCTCCCTAGCAGGAATAGCCTATGTCTTCTCTTTCCCCACCTTGTGTGTGTATGGACATGGCCCTGATCCATGTCCATAGAACCTAGAACACAGATTATTTCATAGAAAGAACCACCATGAAGACAGAGGAGACTACTTATGATGTAACAACTTAGTTAAAACAGAAAAAAAAAATATATATTGAACTATGTTATAATAGCAACTGCAGCAATAAAATTTAAACCTGAAAATAGCAAATGTTAATTTGTCTCTTGCTTGAATTTCGTGGCCATCTTGGGATGCAGAGAACTCTGCTTTATAGTGTTCTAATCAAGGATCCCGGCTGATAAAACATTCATATTTGGAACTTTAATTGTTTCCATGTTTAGAGTAAAGGAACTACAGACTGGTGCTGTTCCTATTCAGCCAGCTGGACCCCTTCCTTACACCTTTTACAAAAATCAACTCAAGATAGATCAAAGACTTAAATGTAAGTCCTAGGACCATAAAAATCCTAGAAGAAAACTGGGCAATACCATTCAGGACATAGGCATGGGCAAAGACTTCATGTTTAAAACACCAAAAGCAATGGCAACAAAAGCCAAAATTGACAAATAGGATCCAATTAAACTAAAGAGCTTCTACACAGCACAAGATACTATCATCAAAGAGAACAGGCAATCTACAGAATGGGAGAAAAATTTTACAATCTATCCATCTGACAAAGGGCTAATATCCAGAATCTACAAAGAACTTAACAAATTTACAAGAAAAAAACAACCCCATAAAAAAGTGGTCAAAGGATATGAACAGACACTTCTCAAAAGAAGACATTTATGCAGCCAACAAACATGAAAAAATGCTCATCATCACTATTAGAGAAATGCAAATCAAAAACCACAATGAGATACCATCTCATGCCAGTTAGAGTGGCGATCATTAAAAAGTCAGGAAACAACAGATGCTGGAGAGGTTGTGGAAAAATAGGAATGCTTTTACACTGTTGGTGGGAGTGTAAATTGGTTCAACCATTGTGGAAGACAGTGTGGCAGTTCCTCAGGGATCTGTAATTGGAAAGACCATTTGACCCAGCAATCCCATTACTGGGCATATACCCAAAGGATAATAAACCACTCTACTATATCGACACATGCACATGTATGTTTATTGTGGCATTATTCACTATAGCAAAGACTTGGAACCAACCCAAATGTCCATCAATGATAGACTAGATTAAGAAAATGTGGCACATATATACCATGGAATACTATGCAGCCATAAAAAAGGATGAGTTCATGTCCTTTGCAGAGACATGGATGAAGCTGGAAACCATCATTCTCAACAAACTACCACAAGATCATAAAACCAAACACTGCATGGTCTCACTCATAAGTGAGAGTTGAACAATGAGAACATATGGACTCAGGGAGGGGAACATCACTCACTGGGCCTATCGGGAGGTGTGGGGCCAGCGGAGGGATAACATCAGGAGAAATACCTAATGTAGCTGACGGGTTAATGGGTGCAGCAAACCACCAGGGTACATGTATACCTATGTAACAAAACTGCACATTCTGCACATGTAATCCAGAACTTAAAGTGTATATACACACACACACATATACACATATATATATATATATACACACATATATATATCTCAGAGTAAAGGAGCATTCCTCACATACAAATAACACAAGACACTCCATCTTACATTTTATTAGTGAGAGCAAGTCGTAAGTCTGTGCCTAACTCCAAGGAATCTCAGAAGTTCTCTCCTACTATTTTGTCTAGAATAATAGTAAACAGCACTAATGACTACAAAATTACTAACCAACATAATATACTATGACTCCTGAGAGCATAAAATGTATTTTATGAATCTTTACATTCACTTCCTCAAACAAAAACTTTGCCATAGTTGCTATACAATAAATGCTTTGGTAATGACTAGATAAATGATCTCATATACTGGATCATAAAAATGAATCCAAAGTTTTATTATGCTAACAGATGCAATATATAATGTTAATATCATTAACAGTTTTAGAAGAGCTTATTTACCCAGAATGTTTATGTACACATTCATTTTGCTTTGTAAATTAAAACAAATTAAAATTCTTCAAGTCTAACCCTGAGATTATTAATGTTTTTCTTCTGAATTATTGTACCATACAGTGTAATATAAAGCACTCTTGGGACTTTGCCAGAGTTTGCCATTGAGATCTTCCTCCAAAATTACTCTAGCTTTAAATTGCTTAACTTGCTATTGGAGAACATTCATATCCAAAGCTGTTAATCATAAGCACTATAGTAATATGAAGGCATTTAATGTTTTTTCCCTCTGTGGGAGATTAGGTGTCATGTTATCATACCATAATCATTACTTTGAGTGCACATTTTAATTCTCTTCTTTCCACCAATACACAACTCCTTCTAGGCTTGTAACATAACCTCTGTGTGCCTATTTCCATTTCTGGGGGAAGTTATTGTTATCGAATTTCTACTATGGCTTAATTTAGTGGTTTTAGACTCATACTTGACCTGATAGAATGAGTCATGAACGAACAGAAACATGGTGAAAGTGCCATATGTGAATGTTGCAAATAATTAAGACTCAGTATTAATGAAGGAGAATTACTGTGCTATGCTATGAAAAGAAGCTTCGTGATTTAGAAATCCTGAGTATTGCTAAGTTATTATAAGAAAATAAGAACTGCAATGACAGAGAAAAACCAAAATACTTTTTAAAAATTTGTTACTAAAACATTTTATAGAAAATAAAAAATAAACACTTTTTAAATGCAAACTTTCTATGATCATCTCCATGTTCTAACCCTTTATTTTGATGATTTAATAGTTAAACATGATATACCTGTCACTTAAACAAAATTTCATTCTCCCTTCTGAGTAATTAGGTTACAAACAAAGCAAAGAAAGCCAGCTAAACCATGAAAAAGTCTTACTATTCTGTCTCTTCACAACACTCTTTTTAAGCATTTGGAGGTAAGAAAAAGCTTTGCACAAGAAAAACTGGAAAATAAAATGTTTACTTTTTCCCTATTGCTTCCTCTTCTTCATTTATCTAATACTGGGTTCCTTCTTTTTCATTACTCTATAAAGTCCTGCATTCTGCTCATCTGCCACCAAAAAAAAAGTCACTTTTCCCATTAACATTTCCTCTTTTTTTCCTTTCTGTAGATTCTACTTCCCAAATTTGTCCAAAAGTTTAAAGGTTGTTTGATGGCTGTTTTCAGTTGTTACACTTTCCATACATGAATTTTACTAGGAAAATTTGCCATGTTAGTCTAAATATAAATAAGGATAAAGACATGTTCAATTGTGAATTTTTGTAATTCCCTGATTTCTAAGGATGAGGCTTCCAACTTGCAGGGTAAAACCCGAAAACTTTCACAATTATGAAGGATCTGGGAAGCAGAGAAAAGGGAACACTGAACAAGGCAGAAGCTACCTGGGTCTTATAATAAAGAGCTAAGCCAGAGAGAAACGAGGTAAGACACAAGGAATTATGGAGAAGCTTATAGCAGAGCAGTTGCTGTGAAATATTGAGAGAGAGAGAAAGAGAAAAGCAGAAAAGAGAGAGAGAAAAAGGAGAGAAGGTATCAGAAATCAAAGAGGGGACATCACTACAGATCCTTAAGGCATTAAAATAAAATAATGAAACAAATGTGAACAACAATGGCAACAATTTTTCCATGGCATTTCTGTGGATACATATCTAAATATGTTTATACATATGTAGCTGTACTATATTTTTAGCTGTCCTAGAAAGCTACAAATATTTCTTCTTAATGGTTGTACCTTTTTATGCTTGTATCAGCTGCATGTGAAAGGTTTATTTGCCACACATCATTACCAAAACTTAGTGTTGTTAATCTGTCTAATTTTACCCTTTCTGATGAATGTGTACAGATATAGCATGGTGACTTTAATTTGTGTTTCTCTTATATTAATAACTTTGAGAGCCGCTTCATACATTTATTGGTAATTTGGATATCCTCTTCTGGCCTCTTGCTCATTGTCTGTTAGAGTGACGACTGTCTTTTCCTTCTTGATTTGTAGAAGTTTTTTTTTTTTTTTTTTTTTTTTTAATGGTCATGCTACAAGTCCTTTGCTAATTATATTCAGTATTTTAAATATTTGCTAACTCTGTAAATTGCCTTTATATTCTCCAAATTGTGTCTTTTGATGAAAAGAAGTTTCTAATTTTAGTATACTTTATCAATGATTTTATTTATAGTTACTATTTTTTATATCCTGTTTAGGAAAGTTATGCCTATCTTAAAGTCATGAAAGTGGTAGAGTTCTTCTTTTTACAGCTAAAAAACATATTGAATTGATTTTTGTTTATCATTATGAGAAAGGGGCTGATGTTAATATTTTGTTTCATCTTGACAATATTATTCCTTTTTGACTGCTCTGCAGGGCCACCATCATGACAAATTGTGTCCACATACATATAAAATTGTTTCTGGACTCTCTAATCTGTGCCACTGGTCTATGTTTCTATCCTCACACAATTGTCATAGCACTTTTTAAAACCGTATGTTTATAATGAAGCTTTGTGTTGGGTAGTTTAAGTGCTATAACTTTTTTCTCTTCAAAACTATGTTGATTATTATTTCTATATTTTTATATAAATTTAAGAATTAACATTTCAGTTTCTTCGAAAAAAAAACTAGGGATTTTTCTTGGAACTGCATTTAGCTTATAAATTGTATTTGGGGAAAGCAAATCTTTTTGATGATACTAAACCTTCAAACCCAAAAATGTTACATATTTTCTCTGTTTATTTAGATTTCTCTAATTTCAAATAATTAATCATAATAGTGGCCTAGCATCTCTTTTGGTAAAGTCATTCCAGATATTTAATAAGGAATTAGTACAACTTGCTAGAAGAGCAAAATTGTTGCTGAGGCATAAAGTATGAATAAGAGCCAGCTTGACAATAGACGGCATTGGAGGGGTGATCTGTGGTAGATATTCAAGCAGCTGATAGGGCTTGAAAACAAGAGAGACTGCGGAAAATTGGGACACACAATGCAAAGTTTCATTATAAACGAATGGTTTTAAAAAGTGCTATGACAATTGTGCAAAGATAGAAACATAGAACAGTGACACAGACTAGAGAGTTCAGAAACAATCTTATACATATGTGGACACAATTTGTCATGATAGTGGCCCCGCAGTGCAGTCAAAAAATAATTGGGAAACTGGGAGGGCTTTAGTATGACTGAAAAAGTAGCTTAATATGATCGATTATACTAATATGTATTATTTGGATACAACTATTTGGATATTTACTATTATTGCTTGACATGAAAAGCATTTACTAGAAAACATAATAACAATCCTTATCTCACACCCATAATCCCAACACTTTGGGAGGCCGAGATGGGTGGATCATGAGGTCAAGAGATCGAAACCATCCTGGCTAACATGGTGAAACGCCGTCTCTACTAAAAATGCAAAAAAAATTAGCTGGGCGTGGTGGTGGGCACCTGTAGTCCCAGCTACTCCAGAGGATGAGGCAGGAGAATGGTGTGGACCCGGGAGGTGGAGCTTGCAGTGAGCCGATATCACGCCACTGCACTCCAGCCTGGGCAACAGAGCAAGACGCCACCTCAAAAAAAATAAAAATAAAAAACAGAAAACAACAATCCTTATTTTTCTCAACGTAACAAGTTATTCAGTGAGAAACTGTCGTTGCTAAGTGATGTATTTAGGCAATTTCTTCCCATAAAACTCCTGAATGTACCATCGTATTACTGTTTTAAGTTAAATAGTAAATTCATGAGCCCTATATACTTAATGTATTTCCCCACTTTCTCTTACTAAGAGACAGACAGTGCGACTTTGGGTCTCACGATAAGAGACTCTCTAACTTAACACCATATAATGTGTAAATAGCATATGATACAGCATTTGCAAATAAATTTTAAAATATATAGAACACATTAAGATATTTCAACTTAACTGATTTATTGTATTAAATGTAACAGTGAGAAAAATGTTAAACCCTTGCTCTGAAGCCGATGTGCCTTATGTCACACAACTGCTCATTTCTTCATTATTTTGAAAAACAGGCAATAATATATATCTGTGAAATAAGAGCAACTGATAAACAAATGAATGTAGGGGCAGGGGGACAAGAACAAAGTTCCAAAGGAATAAACATTTTGGAAATGTAGTGTAAAATCCTTGCCTTTGTCTTCAGTGTGAACACAAAGTTTCAGGAATCAAAATCACATAAATGAATAGGAGGCATGAAAAATGTTGGTGATAAAAGATACAAACATGGGGAAGGCAAGTTTGAGGTATTTTAGATTGGAAATATTTTAGAAGAAAGACTATAAAAGATGCAAATAATTTGCCATACATATTGAGAATGAAACTTAAAATGTCTTAGTAGAATGATATTTATGGAATATGGACTGCTGCTGAAACAAAGTCAACTTAC
The DNA here is from genome assembly GCF_037993035.2 of Macaca fascicularis. Classification (NCBI taxonomy): domain Eukaryota; kingdom Metazoa; phylum Chordata; class Mammalia; order Primates; family Cercopithecidae; genus Macaca; species Macaca fascicularis. The sequence continues at coordinate 90,212,608 of NC_088383.1, read as the reverse complement.
CATTATTTTTTAATCAGCATTTGATATTGTTCTATCACATATATATGTTCTATATATATAGATATAATATATATAATATATATAATATATATAATATATATAGATATAATATAGATATAGATATAGATATAATATAGATATAATATAGATATAATGGTTCTATCACAGCGTGATAGTAGCTTGAATTCATACAAGTCAACATTCATTGAAAGCTATTGTGGTTGTTTAAGATTTTGTGAATTGTTGGAGCAGCTGACATTCTGTTTTCATCAAACGCTCGAAGCGGGTGGCAGTATGGTTTGATAAAATTACATAAACTTGGGGTAAACAGACCAGGGTTCCAACACCAGCTCCGATTCATATTACTTGTTTGGCCTTAGGCAAACTACATGGATTCTCCCAGTTTTCTTGTGAAATGAGAAAGTTCCTTTTAAACCTGTGAATGTATAATTTTTAAAACCTGATTGCAAATTTTATCTGTTTGTTCATGTAATGCAAGTACAGTTAGCAGGCTAAGAAATTAGTTATAATCTAGAGCTACTCTCTTTACAAACATGTAGAGGCCCTTTTCTGTGGAGGGGATTTCAGAGGACAGAACTATGAGAAAAGCACACATTTGGAGCAGCAAGCTGCCTTGCTGAGAATGATTTAACTGTCACTTGTGCTACCTGATATGATTTAGTTGAAGACTAACGTAGCCCTTCTAATTTCAAAATCCTCTCTCATTGTCAAAAGTTAGTGTTTGCAGCATTTCATCAGTTAAGCCCAGCTCTCTTATAATTAGCAAGGCTGCAGATGGATGCCCATGCAGGACACCTTCGTCTGCTTATTCCAGCCTAGCACGCTGGCTATACACAAAGTCTGCTGGAGTCTGAGGTCCTTCCCAGGAAGTTAAGTGGAGCCATCTTCATTCTGCTAGCCTATCTTTCACAACAGGCACACACAGATTAAATGTTATTTCCATTTTATTTTTACTCCTTCTCACCTTGCTGGATCTATTTTACAGTTAAATCAACTTCACTGCTTTAGAAATTTTTATTAAAAACTAATCACACAAATAAATTCTTCCAGGGTCACTTTTTAAATTTTTAGCCTACTCTGAGATGTGACATATAATATTTTTAATACCAGTTATTTTATGTACATAATATTCCAACTCTAGGTTTTTTATAATCAGAAAAGATTTAGCAATATTCAGATTTCAGTTTATAATTCTAGTGTTTCTTAACCATTTTCTACCATTCTCAAAACAGTATATAGACAGTCAGCAATTTAATTAAAAATCCTATTTAGGAGAAACATTGAAAGTAGAAAGATTATCAGAATATAAGCCATTGAGGGATTAATATAAATGTAAATAAATCTTAAATAGAAAAAAGAAAGCCATGCAAAGAAATTTCACATTCTCAGTAGAGCTGAGATCAGCTGATTAGCTGATCTTGACAGCTTATCTCATGAGTACTGTCAGGATTTTTCACAAGGTACTTCAAATTGTTTTCATTTCTACATAAAAGATACAAATCAATTATCTTTATGCATCTGGATTTATAAAACACACTACTGGAATTATTGAAATTATTAGTCTCAGAAAAAAATTCATAATCAAATGTGCTTCAAACTATCATTTGTTGAAGATTAGCCATCTTTGAGATAGCTTTCAATAAATTTTTGAAAATGCCTGTAGGTGTCACAGAGAGCAGTTAAGGAAAAGGAGAAAGGAAAACAGGTTACATGTGCAAATTCACATTACCCAGCCATAACTTTTTTTTTTTTTTTACTTATGAAATACGTCCTTGCTGAGGATGCATATTTTTGTGGTTGTTCTCTATAAAGGAGAAATCTAAGATTCTATTAACTATACATGAATACCTTCCTACACAACCTTGTCCATTTCTTTCTTACCTTTTAAATTCTCAGGGCAATGACAAACTCAGTGCGGGCTTTGGCAGTGGTCCACATAGCTCTTTCATTTTAGCATAGTTATTTGACTTTCTACTTATGAAAATAAGAAACGACTAACATTTGTAACTAAAAGCATTAATTACAGTATTTTTATGAGACGATAATTATACTAGATGATAAATAGTGGCCATGACATAAATCACATATCAAAAAATGTTATTGCATTCTATTTTTAAAGACTTTTTAATACTTTGAGAAAATGTTCATTAAATCTTAAATAAGACAATGGTGTACAATAATATGAACCTATTATCATAATACTATATACATGTGTAATATATTTTTTGTGAAACAGTATATATTAGATAAATTAAAATAAAATTATTAATTATAGCTATACTTTGATTTTATGAGTAATATGGGATTTTTAAATTGTATTTTCTAAGATTTCTACAATTTTATATATTAATTTTACAACTGCAAAGAAAAGAAAGCAATAAGCATCTCTGAGGCACTGGATAAGCCAGGTTTTTCAAGTCTCTACCCAGTATGTTGAGATTTTATCTATGTCAGCTTCTGGAGAAATTTTTAAAAATACAGATTCTAGAGCTCCTAGCACAGACTCATTTTAGCAATGATTACTGGCAACCGGTATTTAAGTAAAAATGTCCTGGAGATTCTGGGGTTAGCCAGATATAGGAAAGACAAGTCTAAGTAGCAAAGGCAGATGCTTAATGACCAAATCATTGAGAAGCATTGCCAGCAGGTGCCTGAGATAAGGTCTATTAGAAATGCCTAGGATTTCCTTGGTTGTTCAGGGTCTTTTATGGTTCTATACAAATTTTAAAATAGTGTTTTCTAGTTCTGTGAAGAATTTCATTGGTAGTTTGATAATAACAGCATTGAACCTGTAGATTGCTTTGGGCAGTAAACCATTTTAATGAAATTGATTCATCCTATCCATAAGCATTGGATGTTTTTCCATTTGTTTGTGTCCTTTCTGACTTCTTTGAATGTTGTTTTTAAATTTTCATTGTAGAGATCTTTCTCCTCCCTGGTTAGCTGTGTTCCTAGATATTTTATTCTTTTTGTGGCAATTGTGAATGTGATTGCTTTCCTGATTAGGCTCTTGGTTTGGCTGTTGGTGGTGTATAGGGAATGCTAGTGATTTTTTTACATTGATTGTGTATCCTGAAACTTTCCTGAAGTTGCTTATCAGCTGAAGGAGCTTTTGGGCCAAGACTATGGGGTTTTCTAGATATAGAATCATGTCATCTGCAAATAGGGATAGTTTGACTTCCTCTATTCCTATTTTGATGCCCTTTATTTCTTTTTCTTGCTTGATTGCTCTGGCTAGCACTTCCTAGATTATGTTGAATAGGAGTGGTGAGAGAGGGCCTCTTGTTTTGTGCCGGTTTTCAAGGGGAATCCTTCCAACTTTTGCCCATTCAATATGAGGTTGGCTGTGGGTTTGTCATAGATGGCTCTTATTATTTTGAGGTATGTTCCTTCAATACCTAGTTTATTGAGAGTTAGTAACATTAATAGGCTGTTATCTTTAGCAAACTAATGGAGGAATAGAAAACCAAATACTTACAAATCGGAGCTAAATTATGAGAACTCATGGTCACAAAGAAGGGAACAACAGACACTGGCATCTACTTAAAAGTGGAGGGTAGGAGGAGGGAGAAGAACAGGAAACAAAATTATTAGGTACTGAACGATGCACCTGGGTGATGAAATAGTTTGTACAACAAACGCCATGACATGAATTCACTTATGTAAAAACCTTCACATGGACCACCTAAAATAAAAGTGGTTTTTTTTTTTTTTTTTTAATAAGTTCTAGGGTATATGTGCACTATGTGCAGGTTTGTTACATATGTACACATGTGCCATGTTGGTGTGCTGCACTCATTAACTCGTCATTTACATTAGGTATATCTCCTAATGCTATCCCTCCCCCTGCCCCCTCCCCACAATAGGCCCTGGTGTGTGATGTTCCCCTTCCTATGTCCAAGTGATCTCATTGTTCAAATCCTACCTATGAGTGAGAACATGTGGTGTTTGGTTTTCTGTTCTTGCGATAGTTTGCTGAAAATGATGGTTTCCAGCTGCATCCATGTACCTAAAAAGGACATGAACTCATCATTTTTTATGGCTACATAGCATTCCATGGTATATATGTGTCACATTTTCTTAATCCAGTCTATCAATGATGAACTTTTGGGTTGATTCCAATTCTTTGCTATTGTAAATAGTGCTGCAATAAACATATGTGTGCATGTGTCTTCATAGCAGCCTGCTTTATAATCCTTTGGGTATATACACAGTAACAGGGTGGCTGGGTCAAATGGTATTTCTAGTTCTAGATCCTTGAGGAATCGCCACACTGTTTTCCACAATGGTTGAACTAGTTTACAGTCCCACCAACAGTGTAAAAGTGTTCCTATTTCTCCACATCCTCTCCAGCACCTGTTGTTTCCTGACTTTTTAATGATCACCATTCTAACTGGGGTTTGATGGTATCTCATTGTGGTTTTGATTTGCATTTCTCTGATGGCCAGTGATGATGAGCATTATTTCGTGTGTCTGCTGGCTGCATACGTCTTCTTTTGAGAAGTGTCTGTTCATATCCTTTGCCCACTTTTTGATGTTTTTTTTTTTTTTTTTTTTTTTTTTTTTTTTTTTTTTTTTTTTTCTCTTGTAAATTTGTTTGAGTTATTTGTAGGTTCTGGATATTAGCCCTTTATCAGATGAGTATATTGCAAAAATTTTCTCACATTCTGTAGGTTGCCTGTTCACTCTGATGGTAGTTTCTTTTGCTGTGCAGAAGCTCTTTAGTTTAATTAGATCCCATTTGTCAATTTTGGCTTTGGTTGCCATTGCTTTTGGTGTTTTAACATGAAGTCCTTGTCAATGCCTATGTCCTGAGTGGTACTGCTTAGGTTTTCTTCTAGGGTTTTTATGGTTTTAAGTCTAACATTTAAGTCTCTAATCCATCTTGAATTAATTTTTGTATAAGGTGTAAGGAAGTGATCCAGTTTCAGCTTTCTACTTATGGCTACCCAGTTTTCCCAGCACCGTTTATTAAATAGGGAATCCTTTCCCCATTTCTTGTTTTTGTCAGGTTTGTCAAAGATCAGATGGTTGTAGATGTGTGGTATTATTTCTGAGGGCTCCGTTCTGTTATATTGGTCTATATCTCTGTTTTGGTACCAGTACCATGCTGTTTTGGTTACTGTAGCCTTGTAGTATAGTTTGAAGTCAGGTAATGTGATGTCTCCAGCTTTGTTGTTTTGGCTTAGGAATGTCTTGGCAATGCAGGCTCTTTTTTGGTTCCGTATGAATTTTAAAGTAGTTTTTTCCAATTCTGTGAAGAAAGTCATTGGTAGCTTAATGGGGATGGCATTGAATCTATAAATTACCTTGGGCAGTATGGCCATTTTCATGATATTGGTTCTTCCTATCCATGAGCATGGAATGTTCTTCCATTTGTTTGTGTCCTCTTATATTTCATTGAGCAGTGGTTTGTAGTTCTCCTTGAAGAAGTCCTTTACATCCCTTGTAAATTGGATTAGTAGGTATTTTATTCTTTTTGAAGCTATTGTGAATGGGAGTTCCTTCATGATTTGGCTCTCTGTTTGTCTCTTATTGGTGTAAAAGAATGCTTGTGATTTTAGCACATAGATTTTGTATCCTGAGACTTTGCCGAAGTTGCTTATTAGCTTAAGGAAATCCTTCAAAAAATCAGTGAATCCAGGAGCTAGTTTTTTGAAAAGATCAACAAAATTAATAGACTTCTAGCAAGACTAATAAAGAAGAAAAGAGAAATAATCAAATAGATGCAATAAAAAATGATAAAGGGGATATCACCACCAATCCCACAGAAATACAAACTACCATCAGAGAATCTTATAAAAACCTCTACGCAAATAACCTAGAAAACCTAGAAGAAATGGATAAATTCCTGGACACATACACTTTCCCAAGACTAAACCAGGAAGAAGTTGAATCCCTGAATAGACCAATAACCAGGCTCTGATATTGAGGCAATAATTAATAGCCTACCAACCAAAAAAAGTCCAGGACCAGATGGCTTCACAGCTGAATTCTACCAGAGGTACAAGGAGGAGCTGGTACCATTCCTTCTGAAACTATTCCAATCAATAGAAAAAGAGGGAATCCTCCCTAACTCATTTTATGAGGCCAACATCATCCTGATTCCAAAGCCTGGCAGAGACACAACAGAAAAAGAGAATTTTAGACCAATATCCCTGATGAACATCAATGCAAAAATCCTCAGTAAAATACTGGGAAATCGAATCCAGCAGCACATCAAAAAGCTTATCCACCATGATCAAGTGGGCTTCATCCCTGGGATGCAACACTGGTTCAGCATATGCAAATCAAAAAATGTAATCCAGCATATAAACAGAACCAAAGACAAAAACCACATGATTATCTCAATAGATGCAGAAAAGTTCTTTGACAAAATTCAACAGCCCTTCATGCTAAAAGCTCTCAATAAATTCGGTATTGATGGAACGTATCTCAAAATAATAAGAGCTATTTATGACAAACCCACAGCCAATATCATACTGAATGAGTAAAAACTGGAAGCATTCCCTTTGAAAACTGGCACAAGACAGGGATGCCCTCTCTCACCACTCATATTCAACATTGTGTTGGAAGTTCTGCCCAAGACAATCAGACAAGAGAAAGAAATAAAGGGTATTCAATTAGGAAAAGAGGAAGTCAAATTGTCCCTGTTTGCAGATGACATGATTGTATATTTAGAAAACCCCATTGTCTCAGCCCAAAATCTCCTTAAGCTGATAAGAAACTTCAGCAAAATCTCAGGATAGAAAATTTTAAATGATACCAATTTCCCTTTCTCCTAAACAATGTATCTTTTTACATGCAATGTATTAAGAAGTGCTGTCATGCTCTCCCCTTGTCTATGCAAATAATCAGAAACTATTTATAGATCTTTTGTTCCAGGAAGATGACAGATCAAGGTTTAAATCTTAAACATGTGAGTAGCAGCAAACTACTGTTTTCATTAGGCTAAATGGGAATTTTCAAAGTACAAGCACATAAACAGGAATTTAAAATTTCTGTTAAATTACAAAAATATTAGGTCATATAGCAATAATAGGAAGAAGAATGCTAATATTAAATACATGTGTACAAAATATTAAATATATGTTTACAAAAATTTCTATTAAGAAAGTTTCACTTATATATCCTTTTATTAATTTATCCCTGAATATTGATTGAATATTTATGTATTCTATGTGTAGTGACCTACACAGGTTAATCATGATAAATAAAGCAGGCAATATTCTTATGCTCATGGAAATTATAGTGCAGCAGAAATAAAAGATTCTTTAAAGTATCACAAGTAAATAATGATAAAATATAATGAGTGCAAGGAAAGAAAAGCACTACTTATTAGAAGTTTCAAGAGGAAGACCAAAAATTTAGGTTGAAAGTAAACAAAATTTCCTAAATAAATTAGTAGGAATTACTTTTTAAAATATCAGGAGTGTATGTGTGCATGTGTGTATTTCAGGCAAGAGAACAAATACTCATTTAAGCCAGAAATTATTGTATTGCCTGAAAACCCAGACATGAGTCTGACCATCTGGAAAAACTAAAATAATAAACAAAACAAAACAGAATAGTGAAGTTAAACCATCGCAAGAGACAAGAGGGACACAATAATAATGGTGTAAGCAGTTACCATACTGTGGCAAAATCTCATGGAATTTTAAATATATTTTCTCAATGTGGTAAGAAGCCATTGAAGATTTTTATTTAAGGATGATTTGACAGAACTCGCTAAACAATAATCAAATAATTTAGTGACTCATTCAAATCAATAGCAATCTAAAAACTATACTACTACCTCAAAAACACTTCCCTCTATGGCGGGGCACCAAACCAATAGCAATCTAAAAACTATACTACTACCTCAAAAACACTTCTCTCTATGGCGGGGCACCAACCCTAACCCAGAGAACAACCATGACATCTGTTTTTACCAGAAAGCTTTCTGGGTTTAACTTATCAACTACATCTGTAAACTGCATACTGATCTCTAGCCCTGGGGAGATTTCTGCAGAAAAGCAGGCTGTTAGCAAACATCTACAAATTCAGCTTTCTCAAAAAGCCTTTTTATTATAACTATTAGTCACAAAAGTCTGCTTGGTTGTCAGTTCTTCTCCTATCTGTTTTAGAAGACCCTGAAATCAACCCTCTCAGAAAATACTGAGAACACTCAATGGTATCAGAAAAATTTTGAATGTCTTTGAGAACAGGTAGATGACACAGTCTCTACAACTAGTTCTTCCAGTGAATGTTGTCTGTGGAAAAACTATCTTATTATTTAAACTTTTGCAAAATAAATGCCATACACAGGTGTCCCCATCTCACTCTTAGTCCATAGTAAAACCACTGTAAAACATGGTTTGCATGTGTTTGCTGCTGAGTGGTATGTCCACCTGCTTCAGCACCAGTAGCATCTGCAGACCCAACAGGCTCCCATCATTTTGGACTCTTGTCATTTTTAGTACCATCTGGCAGCGTTTTTGCTGAAACACTTTCTTGAAAACTTGGGCAGAGGGGTGGTCTTCACTGGGTTTTGATGGTGTTCATGTCATTATACAAAGGCCACATCAACATTTATTTTTCATGATAATCCTTTCTCGATGTTTGGGTTATTTTGAGATGACTGAAGTGCCTCCGAATTCCTAGAGGCCTTACAGTTTGATTGACAGGATTTGTGAAGCACACACTTCACCTCTTGAAAGGGTCCTCTGTGACTGAATACTGTGACATCTTGATCTTTCTCAGGTTTGAGACAAAGGTTGTATAGGTACACCCATTTTTCTATGCCACATTTGTGGAAACAATTTCTTAATTTTAACAGCCTTTGCCATAAGGAGAGGCCAAGAATTTTTAAAACCATCAGTCCTTAGGTCCTTTTGATTTAATAGTTCTTCCCTTAATTAACCTCTCTTCTTTCTCATTTTATTATAAGCAGCAAGAAGCAATCAGGATGGCACTTGCAACGTTTTGCTGAGGAATTTCTTTAGCTGTATAACAAGTTCAGCACTTACAAGTTCTGCTTTTCACATAACTTCAGGGGACAATTTTGCTAAGCTTTCTGCTACTGTTTAACAAGGATGTCCTTTTCTTTAGTTTTCAAAATATGTTCATCCATAACTTCAGAGGACTCATCGGCAGTATCCTCCAGGTCCAAATTTTCACCAGCCACTTGTTCAAGGTAATATGGGCTTTCTCTATCATTCTACTCAAAATTACTTAAGGATTTTTTTAAAAAGCACCCATATCCAAGCATCAAAATATATTTTAATTTTATATTGCTGCATAATAAATACCACAAAATTAACAGCTTAAAAATACATCTATTATCTCACAGTTTCTCGGGGTTTTGAGTCAGAGCACAGCTTAACTGGGTCTTCTGCTTCAGGCTTTCACAAGTCTGCAATCAAAGTGCCAGCAGGGACTACAGTTTCACGTGAGACAGCTGGTTATTTATTAAACTCACACGGTTGTTTGTGATCCTCACAGTTGTAAGACTGAGGCCCTTAGATCCGAGAGTTAAGTCACAGTTATTTGTTGTGGTTGCCTCCCATAATATGGTGGTTTTCTTCATCAAGCCAATAAACAGAGCAAGTCTGCTATAAGGATGGAGAATTATAAAATGTCATGTAGTCACGAAAGACTTGTACCATTACTTTTTCCATACTTTTTTAGTTAGGAACATGTCCCGGGTTCCTTCCACACTGAAAAGGAAGGGGTTATAAAAGGAAAGGAAAACCAGGTGGTGGAGATCATAAGGACCACCTTAAACTGGTCCACCACACAGCTGTAGCATGTAAGTGTTAATAGATCTTTTTTAAAAAAATACAAGAAAAACAAGAGAATAAAACACTCAAGTACTTGTAAGCATAGTTATGAAAAGGTCTCATTTTGTCTGATTCAAAAACACATACTGATATTTGGCTGTGTCCCCACCCAAATCTCATCTTGAATTGTAACTCCCACATTTTCCATGTGTCATGGGAAGGACCCAGTAGGGGGGTAATTGAATCATGGGAGCAGGTCTTTCTCATGCTGTTCTCATGATAGTGAATACGTCTCAGAAGATCTGATGGTTTTATACAGAGGAGTTACCCTGAACGGGCTCTTTTTTTGCCTGCTGCAATCCATGTAAGACGTGACTTATTCCTCACCTTCCACCATGATTGTGAGGCCTTCCCAGCCACGTGGAACTGTAACTTTATTAAACTTCTTTCTTCTGTAAATTGCCCAGTCTTGGGGATATCTTTATCAGCAGTGTGAGAACAGACTAATACAGTAAATTTGTACCAGTAGAGTGGAGTGCTGCTGAAAAAAAATACTCAAAAATGTGGAGGCAACTTTGGAGCTGGGTAACAGGCAGAGTTTGAAACAGTGTGGAGGGCTCAGAAGAAGACAGGAAAATGTGGGAGAGTTTGTAACTTCCTAGAGGCTTGTTGAATCACTTTGCCCAAAATGTTGAATAATGATATGGAAAATAAAATCCAGGCTGAGATGATCTCAGATAGAAATGAGGAACTTGTTGCGAACTGGAGCAAAGGTGACTCTGATATGTTTTAGCAAAGAGACTGGCAGCATTTTGCTCCTGCCCTAGAGATATGCAGAACTTTGAACTTCAGAGAGATGATTTAGGGTATCTGGCAGAAGAAATTTCTAAGCAGCAAAGCATTCAAGAACTGACTTGGGTGCTGTTAAAGGCGTTCAGTTTTTTTTTTTTTTAATTTATTTATTATTATTATACTTTAAGTTGTAGGGTACAAGTGCATAACGTGCAGGTTTGTTACATATGTATACTTGTGCCATGTTGCTGTGCTGCACCCATCAACTCGTCATTTACATCAGGTATAACTCCCAATGCAATCCCTCCCCCCTCCCCCCTCCCCATGATAGGCCCCGGTGTGTGATGTTCCCCTTCCTGAGTCCAAGTGTTCTCATTGTTCAGTTCCCACCTATGAGTGAGAACATGCGGTGTTTGGTTTTCTGTTCTTGTGATAGTTTGCTAAGAATGATGGTTTCCAGCTGCATCCATGTCCCTACAAAGGACACAAACTCATCCTTTTTGATGGCTGCATAGTATTCCATGTTGTATATGTGCCATATTTTCTTAATCCAATCTGTCACTGATGGACATTTGGGTTGATTCCAAGTCTTTGCTATTGTGAATAGTGCTGCAATAAACATACGTGTGCATGTGTCTTTATAGCAGCATAATTTATAATCCTTTGGGTATATACCCAGTAATGGGATGGCTGGGTCATATGGTACCTCTAGTTCTAGATCCTTGAGGAATCGCCATACTGTTTTCCATAATGGTTGAACTAGTTTACAATCCCACCAACAGTGTAAAAGTGTTCCTATTTCTCCACATCCTCTCCAGCACCTGTTGTTTCCTGACTTTTTAATGATTGCCATTCTAACTGGTGTGAGATGGTATCTCATTGTGGTTTTGATTTGCATTTCTCTGATGGCCAGTGATGATGAGCATTTTTTCATGTGTCTGTTGGCTGTATGAATGTCTTCTTTTGAGAAATGTCTGTTCATATCCTTTGCCCACTTTTTGATGGGGTTGTTTGTTTTCTTCTTGTAAATTTGTTTGAGTTCTTTGAAGGTTCTGGATATTAGCCCTTTGTCAGATGAGTAGATTGCAAAAATTTTCTCCCATTCTGTAGGTTGCCTGTTCACTCTGATGGTAGTTTCTTTTGCTGTGCAGAAGCTCTTTAGTTTAATGAGATCCCATTTGTCAATTTTGGCTTTTGCTGCTGTTGCTTTTGGTGTTTTAGACATGAAGTCTTTGCCCATGCCTATGTCCTGAATGGTACTACCTAGGTTTTCCTCTAGGGTTTTTATGGTGTTAGGTCTAACATTTAAGTCTCTAATCCATCTTGAATTAATTTTCGTATAAGGAGTAAGGAAAGGATCCAGTTTCAGCTTTCTACTTATGGCTAGCCAATTTTCCCAGCACCATTTATTAAATAGAGAATCCTTTCCCCATTTCTTGCTTCTCTCAGGTTTGTCAAAGATCAGATGGCTGTAGATGTGTGGTATTATTTCTGAGGACTCTGTTCTGTTCCATTGGTCTACATCTCTGTTTTGGTACCAGTACCATGCTGTTTTGGTTACTGTAGCCTTGTAGTATAGTTTGAAGTCAGGTAGCGTGATGCCTCCAGCTTTGTTCTTTTGACTTAGGATTGTCTTGGAGATGCGGGCTCTTTTTTGGTTCCATATGAACTTTAAAGCAGTTTTTTCCAATTCTGTGAAGAAACTCATTGGTAGCTTGATGGAGATGGCATTGAATCTATAAATTACCTTGGGCAGTATGGCCATTTTCACGATATTGATTCTTCCTATCCATGAGCATGGTATGTTCTTCCATTTGTTTGTGTCCTCTTTTATTTCACTGAGCAGTGGTTTGTAATTCTCCTTGAAGAGGTCCTTTACATCCCTTGTAAGTTGGATTCCTAGGTATTTTATTCTCTTTGAAGCAATTGTGAATGGAAGTTCATTCCTGATTTGGCTCTCTGTTTGTCTGTTACTGGTTTATAAGAATGCTTGTGATTTTTGCACATTAATTTTGTATCCTGAGACTTTGCTGAAGTTGCTTATCAGCTTAAGGAGATTTTGGGCTGAGACAATGGGGTTTTCTAAATATACAATCATGTCATCTGCAAACAGGGACAATTTGACTTCTTCTTTTCCTAACTGAATACCCTTGATTTCTTTCTCTTGCCTAATTCCCCTAGCCAGAACTTCCAACACTATGTTGAATAGGAGTGGTGAGAGAGGGCATCCCTGTCTTGTGCCAGTTTTCAAAGGGAATTTTTCCAGTTTTTGCCCATTCAGTATGATATTGGCTGTGAGTTTGTCATAATCTAGAAGAAATGGATAATTTCCTGGACACTTACACTCTTCCAAGACTAAACCAGGAAGAAGTTGAATCCCTGAATAGACCAATAGCAGGCTCTGAAATTGAGGAAATAATTAATAGCCTACCAACCAAAAAAAGTCCAGGACCAGATGGATTCACAGCTGAATTCTACCAGAGGTATAAGGAGGAGTTGGTACCATTCCTTCTGAAACTATTCCAATCAATAGAAAAAGAGGGAATCCTCCCTAACTCATTTTATGAGGCCAACATCATCCTGATACCAAAGCCTGGCAGAGACACAACAAAAAAAGAGAATTTTAGACCAATATCCCTGATGAACATCGATGCAAAAATCCTCAATAAAATACTGGCAAACCGGATTCAGCAACACATCAAAAAGCTTATCCACCATGATCAAGTGGGCTTCATCCCTGGGATGCAAGGCTGGTTCAACATTCGCAAATCAATGAACATAATCCAGCATATAAACAGAACCAAAGACAAGAACCACATGATTATCTCAATAGATGCAGAAAAGGCTTTTGACAAAATTCAACAGCCCTTCATGCTAAAAACGCTCAATAAATTCGGTATTGATGGAACGTACCTCAAAGGCGTTCAGTTTTAAAAGGGAAACAGAGCATAGAAGTTCAAAAAATTTGCAGCCTGACAATGGGATAGGAAAGAAAATCTCATTTTCTGAGGATAAATTCAAACCAGCTGAAGATATTTGCATAGGAAACAAGGAGTCAAATGTTAATCACCAAGATAATGGGGAAAATGTCACCAGAGCACCAGAGCATGTGAGAGATCTTTGTTTCAGCCCCTCATCACAGGCCCGGAGACTTAGGAGGAGAACATGGTTTTGTGGACAGGGCCCACGATTCCTCTGCTGTGGGCAGTCTAGAGACTTGGTGTCCTGCATCCCAGCTGCTCCAGCAGTGACTAAAAGGGGCCAAGGTACAGCTCAGGCCATGGATTAAAAGGGTGCAAGCCTCAAGTCTTAGCAGCTTCCATATGGTGTTGAGCCTGCTGGTGCACAGAAGTCAAGAATTGGGGTTTGGAAACTTCCACCTAGGATTCAGAAGATGTATGGAAACACCTGGATGTCTAGGCAAAATTTACTGCAGGGGAAGGGCACTCATGGAGAACCTCTGCTAGGGCAGTGTTAAAGGGAAATGTGGGGTGGCAGCTCCCACACAGAGCCCCACTGGGGCACTGTCTAGTGGAGCTGTGAGAAGAGGGCCAGCATCCTCTAGACCCCAGAATAGTAGATCCGTCAACAGCTTGCACCATGCCCCTGGAAAAACCACAGACACTTAACACCAATGCATGAAAGCAGCCAAGAGGGAGGCTATACCCTGCAAAGCCACAGAGACAGACCTGCCCAAAACGATAGGAACCCACCTTTTGAATCGGTGTGACCCCAATGCCAGACAGGGAGTCAAAGGAGATCATTTTGGAACATTAAGATTTGACTGCCCTTTTGGCTTTTGGACTTGCATGGGGTCTGTAACCCCTTTGTTTTGATCAGTTTCTTCCATTTGGAATGACTGTATTTAGCCAATACCTGTACCCTCATTGTATCTAGGAAGTAACTAGCTTGCTTTAGATTTTACAGGCTCATGGGCAGTGTGATGGTTAATACTGAGTGTCACCTTGATTGGATTGAAGGATGAAAAGTATTGATTCTGAGTGTGTCTGTGAGGGTGTTGCCAAAAGAGATTAACATTTGAGTCAGTGGGCTGGGAAAGGCAGACCCACCCTTAATTTGGGTGTGCACACTCTAGTCAGCTGCCAGGGTGATCGGAATAAAAGCAGGCAGAAGAAAGTGAAGAGATCAGACTGGCTTTCCCTCCCAGCCTACATCTTTCACCCGTGCTGGATGCTTCCTACCCTTGAACATAGGACTACAAGTTCTTCAGCTTTGGGACTCAGCCTGGCTTCCTTCCTCCTCACCTTGCAGATGGCCTATTGTGGGACCTTGTGATAATATAAGTTAACACTCCTTAATGAATTCCCCTTTATTAACGGGATAGATATATATATATCCTTTTAGTTCTGTCCTTCTAGAGAACCCTAATACAGGGGGAAGGGACTTGCCTTGTCTTAGATGAGACATTCGACTGTGAACTTTTGAGTTAAGGCTGAAATGAGTTAAGACTTTGAAGGACTGTTGGGAAGGCATGACTGGTTTTGATATGTGAGGACATGAGATTTGGGAAGGGCCAGGGGCAGAATCATATGGTTTGGCTGTTTCCTCACTCTAATCTCACCTTGAATTGTAACTCCCACAGTTTTCATATGTGGTGCGAGGGACCCAGTGGGATGTAATTGTATCACAAGGGCGAGTCTTTCTTGCGCTGTTCTCATGATGGTGAATAAGTCTCACAAGATCTGATGGTTTTATACAATGACATTCACCTCCACAAGCTCTCTTTTTGCCTGCTGCCATCCATGTAAGATGTGACTTGTTCCTCCTTCCCTTCTGCCATTATTATGAGGCCTCCCCAGGCACGTGGAGTTATATGTCCATTAAACTTCTTTCTTTTGTAAATTGCCCAGTGTTGGGTATGTATCAGCAGCATGAGAACAGACTAATATACATATGTTTAAATTACTGCACTTAATCTCATGAATAGTTTGACTACCTTGAATACCAAGATTTAACAATGTAAAGTGACAAAAATAATACTTTTATGAAGCTACTCTGAGTATTAAATGAGATCAATTCTATGCCTGGTCAGAAAAGAACTCATTAAATGCTAATAATTATGATGATTATCATAATTTAAAAATGTTCTCAAATTCTATATCAAGACTTAACAAAGTCTTGGTACAGGCATGACTTTCCTATATTATATCTAAGATCAACCTTGAGTTCATTATTACTCTATGGTCTTCTTTCATAGGAGATCCTGGCTTCCTTTCACTATTATGAGAGGATAAAGTGGAGACTTACTTTTTTATTCTTCACTCCCAGAGTTCCAAGGAAAGGGACCCTCACTAAGAATGTGAGCAAGATGTGGTAGAAGAGTGTGGCCTGATAACAATTTACAGAATACTCCTTCCATGATTATATCCCCCTATTCTATTTGTTCTAAACACTTTAGATGCTAAACTACCTTGAGAATCAAGTACAAGAAAGGCCACAGATAAAATAGTCTGTCTTCCAAAGCTTTCAATATACATTTTAGTTTCTAATAGAGTCTGAATTAAGATTAGCAATAAACTCTCAGCTGGAAGCTGTTATATAGGTGGAAAATAGTGTTTACTTTAAATCCAAAGTCCTTACGGATTAAGAGATATCCATCAGAGTTCATTTTATAGTAATTTAGTCAAATGTTGAAATTAGTCTAAATTAATTAATTTTATTAAAAATCATTTAACAATAAGCCTTCAATATCTACTATATGAAAAGTATTTGTTGAATCTAAGAGGATAAATAGACCTGAATCATTGGTCCTGGCTTTAAGAAGTTGAAGTTCAAATAGGTAGGAAATTGAATGCAGGTAAATAACTTTAATATAAAATAGATGAGATTAATACCATAAAATATTATAGTTAAAATGCTACTGGAGTTCAGGGAGGAAGGTGAGGCTCCTACTGGGCAGGGCATTTCACTAAAAAGATGGTCTTTAAGCTGTGCAATGAAGAATAGATAAATACATTATAGCATATAACAATAAAGAATAAAATTGCAGATAGAGTGGACTTACAAACCAATTCTGAGTGGGAGAAGGACAGATTGTATACAGAGACTAGCAAGTAGTTCAATTTGACTATAATTTAGAATGTGAAAATAAGAATTGGAAAATATAAGAAGAATGGGGATATGTTAAAGAAGCATTAATTTCTAGATTCAGGTACTCAAAACAATCTATAGAAGAAAGGAATTCATTTGAGCTTTTTTATTGTTTATTTATTTGTTTTATTTTTAGCATGTCTGATGGAATTAAAGGTCTGCAAAGCAAGACAAATTTGACAATGAGATTCAGAATGAATTGGAGGTCATAAATGGTGATACAGAAACCCATTGAAAACAAAACAAAAGAAAACAAAAACAAAAACAAAAAACAAATCTTTTAATAGCTTATATGAGAATTAGAGGACCCCAAATAAGAAAATAGCAGCAGAAATGACAAGATGGCAAGCAATTTTAACAATATAAAAGAGGCAAAATAAAGAGGGTTAAAAAATAAATTCAAGAACGATTTCAATAAGGTAAACCTGAGTGACTGGAAGGTATGTTATTATCTTATCTGAAATCGTGAAATCAGGGAAACTGAGTTAAGTCCTGTTTTAATTTTTTTTTTCCAGGCAAACGAGGCTATGTATTCCATATCACATAAGTGTAGTTTGAGTTCATGTCATACAGAGCTCTGCTGATATGCTTGGGCTATTCTATGTGGTGGGGCAGAAGTCTTCGGGAGCAGTCTTACTGAGGCTTAGTTACAGAAAAGAAAACTGAAGTAGTGAGTGTATGAGACTAAATGAGACTGAAAGTGATCACTATGTGAGCAATGATGAAAACAGAGAAAAAAATGGCAAGGAATAAAACTTAGAAAATCCCCATATTTAAGAAGTGGAAGAATATAAGCAAGATAGTAATAAAATAAGAGAAGAAAAGAAAACCCGCAAATTTAATACGGAAAGAAAAGACCTTTAGGAGTGGCCAGGAGGTACAAGAACTGAACAACCATCTGAACACAAGTATTGGTATACAAAAGATAAAAAAGTTAGAGTTTTTGGTTGGTTTCTTTTTTTTTTTTTTCTTATTCTGTTGATGCACTAAAGGATTTCAAAATGCAATGAACCATGAGTGTATTTATATATTAATATATTCAAGTAATCTGCTTTGGAATAGCTGAGTAACCCTAGGGATGTATAATTCTTTCAAATCATGCATACATATATAAGAGAATGGTCTTTAAGTATATATAAATATATGTCTATGTTATTTACAAGTTCTTGTATATTCTAATAGTTTCCTTACTTTCTACATACACAGTCATATCATCTGCAAGTAAATATACATTTAATCCTTCTACCACACAATTTACATTTTTTTGCCATGGCATTGGCTAGAACCTGCTAAACAGTTTTGAATAGCAATGAGGATAGCAACCAGCTAAGACCTCTTTCTGCTTTGAAGGAGAATAGTCTAGCAAGTAATTGTGACACGTAACATTAATAAAGGATTTTTTTCTGTAGAAAACTACCATATTTTAGTAAATTTTCTTCTAGATACATGTATGTTTTCTAAAAACTCACAATCATTTCTTTGAAATTCCTTAATATTATTCTGTAGAATTATATAGCAAGATAAACATTTGATGCATTGTAGTAGGTTTATTTTTCCCTTCACTCTTGACATTACTTCATGATATTTCTCTTACTTAAGCAGGAGCGAAGTTGTTCTCTGCTTACAGCTTCAGAGAAAGCAGGACACAGCAGAATGTGAAAATCAATAAAGTCAATGCCATGCCCATGGGTTTTAAAAGTCCAAACCTTGAAGGACCCAGGGCATAAACAATAGATTTTAAAAAATAGATAAAGAGGCAAACTGCCTCACTGCCATATTAAATAAAAACTCGCATGAAGAAAAGAAATCATAAACTTGAGAGGGAACACTGAATTAGGTTCCAGTATCCTGATTTATCCCCATCCCTGGTCCAACTTGTATATTTGTGAAGAGGGAGAGGAGCCTGCAGGGCAGCAGGACACTGGAGTTCTGATCATTACAGAGTAGAGGATATTTGTTTCTGGCCTTTCTTGAGAGAGCAGTGGAACTCTAGATGTCCCCTTTGCCAGGCTGCAGACACAGCATGTAGGTGGTAGGTTGTGAGATAGCCTCCAAAGGTCAATGCCACCAAATGTCAGGCCCTGGTGTCATCCCATTCCCTTGAACATGGGCTGGATCTATAATTTCCTTTGGTCAAATGGAATATGGCACAATTAATAGCATGTCATTTCTGAAACTGTGGTTTCCACCTTGCCATCATTCTCCTTTCTTTTTCTGTTTCATCAAATTAGAGAAAGTTTGCTATCATGTGATGAGTGGTCCTGTAGAGAAATTCACAGGGAAAGAAACTGGTCTCCGGCCAAGGTCAGCCAACAACCACATAAGATGGCTTGAGATAATTGCAGCCCTGGAAAACACCTTGCTTGTAACCTTGTAAGAAAACTTGAGCCAGAGAAACAGGCCTGAATTCCTGAATCAATGGTGAAACATGTGTTTGTCATTTTAATCCAGTAAGTTTTGACGTGATTTTTTTTTTTTTTTTTTTTTTTTTTTACAAAGCAATAGAAAACTCATACTGAGAGCACTATGTAGGGTGATTCTGCAGAGATTTGAGATTGCTTCTCAACCCAGTTCAGTGATAGTAGAATAATACCGTATTTACCTGTCAATAGCTCTGAGAATATACAGAGTCTTTAAAAGCTGCGTAAATTTCATTTAGAACCAGAGTAACATGAGACCAATTAATGTAACCAAATATTTTCTGACCCTTGAGAGGAGAATGGCATTTACTGAGAGGAAGCTGAAACTTCAAAGACTGTGTACTAGGTTAAAAAAAAAAAAAAAAAAAAAAAAAAAGATTATCTACCAGTTAGTTATTTTGAGTAAAAAAAAGGGCAAAATGGCATAATCCATATATCCAAGGATTTAGTGTATTATGATAACAAAAACCAGATATTACCCCTCCTCTGTAAGCACTGTGACACATAGAGTGCTGACTTTGCTCTCCACCTCCAAGAACTTAGAACTGAAATGACTCAGATTAAATTTCTACCATCAAGTAGAATGTAAATAATGAAGCATGTTCAAGGCAATTAAAAAAATCACAAATGAATAAAGAAATGTAAGTTACATTTCACACATATTAGAATTTATTCACTGAGATTCAACTACAATAATAAAATAATTTTCTCCTATAATTTGTAAATAAAATAAACTGTATTAATAGTTCAATGCTGTTGAATTATCCTTACATTACTCAAATGAAGCTGACTTTGTCCTTTCCTGCCTTTGAATAATTATCATTTTAAACCCCCAAAACAATAACTACACGAATTATAAAATAATTATAAATAATTTCAGCAAGGAAAATACAGGGCCTTTATCTTAACCTGCTTTCTGTTGCTTATAACAGAATACTTGAATTGAAACTAGGTAATTTATAAAGAAAATAAATTTATTTTTTACAGTTATGAAGGCTGAGAAGTCCAAAGTCAAGAGATGAGGGTCTGGTGAGGGCTTTCCTACTGATGGGGACTCTGCAGTGTTCTGAGCTGACAAAGGGTATCACATGGAGAGAGGAATAAGCGTTCTATATCAGGTCTCTCTTTCTCCCCTTATAAAGCCAGTAATGCCACTCTCATAATAAGCCATTAATCAATGAATGGATTAATCTATTCAGGAAGGCAGAGCCTAATCGTCTCTTAAAAGCCCCACCTCTCAACACTGTCATATTTCAACATAAGTTTTGGAGGGGACCAATATTCAAGCCACAGCAGTCTCTATTTAAAAAATAGTCTTTTTTTTTTTTTTTTTTTTTTTTTCCTTTTAGAGACGGGGTTTTTCTATGTTGCCCATATTGGACTAGAATTCCTGGTCCAATAAAATTTGTATTGGTATAATTTTAGATTCACATGCAGTTATAAGAAATAATAGGAATATATCTTATATACCATTTACTTTACCATATTCCCCTAAATATAACATTGTACAAAAGTATAGTACAATATCACAACCAAGAGATCGACTTTGATACAATCCACCAGTCTTACTCAGGTTTCTCCTCTTTTACTTTTACTTGGATGTATGCATGTGTATTTAGTCCTATAGACTTTTATTACATGTGTACACAGATTAATGTATCCACAAACATAATCAAAATTCATTTTCACCAGCAATGTATGAGTGACACTATTTCTCCTCATCCTCATCAGCATTTATATTTTTAATTATTATTATTTTAGTCATTCTGAGAAGGGTGCAGTGATAGCTCCTTGTGACTTTAATTTGCATTTCCCTGATGGCTAATGATCCTGAACATTGTTTCATGCGATGATTTACCATCTGTATATCTTATTCAGTGAAAGGTATGGCCATGTCTTTTGCTCATTTTCTAATGAAAATGTGTGGTTCTTTTACTATGGAGTTTTGAGAATTCCTTGTGTATTCCAGCCACTAATCCTATGTTGGATATGTGGTTTGCAAATATTTCTCTAAATCTGCTTTTTGTCTTTTTGTTTTCTTCATATGGTCTTTCCTGGTGACGACCTTACCTCTGCTGCCTTCTCTTATTAGGTTTGGGTAAGGAAGTACAGGACTTTAACTGTCTCCTTCTGTTGGGTGGGAGGACATAAAACACCGTGCTGCTGTGATTTCCCCCAAGTCCTTCCTTAGGTCTCAACCAGTATTCCTTCCTCTCAAAATCTCTTGAAGTTCACCTGTGATTTCCTCTTCCACTATTTCCAGTGTTTATAGTTGTACTATGTGAGGACAAACAGAGAAACATCATCTCCGGACTAGAACTATAAGCATTTTTGAAGAATATAAAACATGAACCAAAAAACTAGATGAACAAGGACATGAACGAGTGGCAACAATAAATATTGAATGATTATGGGCAGAAAAATAAGTGGTGTTGTATCAAGAGAGGAAATCAATTGGGGAAAGTAGAACTGGGAACATTATGGGCATATAATATTTTAAAGATAACTTCCCTCTCAAGCCAGTATTTTTCTGAACCATTGCCAACATTCCATTGCAAGATGTGGAAGATGCTATCTATATGGAAATTGTAGAGATTTGGCAGCCAAATAGGACCCATTTCCTTTGTTTTTAACATGAGTTATACAACATTTAGGCATCATGGTTTTAGGAGAACATTTCCTGCAATGACAAAATTACAGAAAAATTTCTATTCTGTAGTTGCTGAAATATCTGCTAGACAGTGACATGTACTACTTGCATATTCAAGAAAAAATAATGCTAAATTGTTATTCCTCCTCTGTCACCTAATATATAGGAATAATAAAGCATCCAAAATTATCTTGATTGGCTATTGTAGTATTAATAAACTCTTAGTGAACAGCATGCTATTACCAATTTAAAATTACAATTTGAATAAAGTCTTCTATGAAGATAATAATTGAGTAACTACCAGTTTGGAAATGTTATTAATATGTTGCCTATAAGGAAAAAAAAAAAGAGATATAGGTAAAAATAGAATTGTAAATGGCAATCCGTTATTGTTTACTAGAACTCTGAATCAGACTGAAAACTGTAAAATTCTATGTGTGTTCTGAAGTATGAGAAATTATTAAGGACTTCTGAGACTCAGCCAAATACAGCATTGGAACTGTTTTACATAGTAGATTTATAAATTGTAGATTATAGAAATAATCTCTCCACTTTCCAAAGACCTAAGGAGGAAAGGATGACTTTTTCATTCATAATAACGTTAGCTAATATTTATAGTGAATTTCTTGAGTTCTCAGTGCTATCCTAAGCATAATTTTATATACATTTATTCATTTACTTCTATTAACTATATAAAGGGGTTACTCATCATTCTTTACATTTCCATTTGTGATTACTGAGGCCTAGAATGAATAATCTTCCCAAATCCTAAATATTGTTGCTCGACTACAAAGGGATTTAGGGGAACCAATAAACCATATAGAATTAGTTTTGGTCAGGCACAGAGTCTCATGCTTGTAATCCCAGCACTTTAGGAAGCCAAGGTGGGAGGACTACCTGAGGTCAGGAGTTCATGACCAGCCTGGCTAATGTGGTGAAACCGTGTCACTACTAATAATACAAAAAAAATTAGCTGGGCATGGTGGCAGGCGCCTGTAATCCCAACTACTCGGGAGGATAAGGCAGGAGAATCACTTGAACCCAGGAAGCAGAGGTTGCAGTGAGCCAAGATCATGCCATCGCACTCCAGCCTGGGCAACAAGAGCGAAACTTCGTCTGAAAAAAAAAAAAAAGGATTTTTTTTTCTTTGCTATTAGAACTAAAAGTAATTTTTAACTTACCTGGTGAAATTTTATTTATTTATTTATTTATTTATTTATTTATTTATTTATTTATTTGTCTGTTTGTTTGTTTTTCAAATATCTTGTTACATACTGTATTAGTTCATTTTCATGCTGCTGATAAAGACATACCCAAAACTGGGAACAAAAAGTGGTATAATTGCACTTACAGTTCACATGGCTCAGGGGGCCTCATAAACCTATCAGATCTTGTGAGACTTATTCACTATCATAAGAATAGCATGAGAAAGACCAGCCCCATGGTTCAATTACCTCCCCTTCGGTCCCTCCCACAACACGTGGGAATTCTGGGAGATACAATTCAAGTTGAGATTTGGGTAAGGAAACAGCCAAATCATATCATTTCAACCCTGGCCCCTCCAAATCTCATATCCTCACATTTAAAAACCAATCATGCCTTCCCAACTGTCCCCCAAAGTCTTAACTTATTTCAGATTAACCCAAAAGTCCACTGTCCAATGTCTCACATGAGACAAGGCAAGTCCCTTCCACCTATGAGTCTGTAAAATCAAAAGCAAGCTAGTTACTTCCTAGATACAATGGGTGTATGGGTTTTGTGTAAATACACCCATTCCAAATGGGAGAAATTGACCCAAAAAAAGGGCGTACAGGGCCTGTGCAAGTCTGAAATCCAGTGGGGCAGTCAAATTTTAGAGCTCCAAAATGATCTTCTTTGACTCCAGGTCTCACATCCAGGTCGCACTGATGCAAGAGATGGTTTCCATGGTCTTGGGCAGCTCCGCCCCTGTGACTTTTCAGGGTACAGTCTCCCTCCTTGCTGCTTTCATGGGCTGTCATTTAGTGTCTGCGACTTTTTCAGGCACATGGTGCAAGCTGCCACTGGATCTGCCATTCTGGGGTCTGGAGGATGGTGGCCCTCTTCTCATGACTCCACTAGGCAGTGCCTCAGTGGGGACTCTGTGTGGGGGCTCCACTCTCACATTTACCTTCCACACTGCCCTAGCAGTGAGACCCCCACCCCTGTAGCAAACTTTTGCCTGGGCATCCAGGTGTTTCCATACATCTTCTGAAATCCAGGTGGAGGTTCCCACACCTCAATTCTTGACTTCTGTGCACCTGCAGGCTCAGCACCACAGGGAAGCTGCCAAAACTTGGGTCTTCCACCCTCTGAAGCCATAGCCCAGGCTCTACAATGGCCCCTTTCAGCCATGGCTGGAGCATCTGGGACACAGGGCACTAAGTTCCCAGGCTGCACAAAGCATGCGGACGCTGGGTACAGCTGAAAAAACACTTTTTACTCCTGGGTCTCTGGGACTGTGATGGGAGGGGCTTCCATGAATGTTTCTGACATGTCCTGGAGACATTGTCCCCATGGTCTTGGGGATTAACATTAGGCTCCTTGTTACTTATACAAATTCCTGCAGTGGGCTTGAATTTCTCCTCAAAAATAGGTTTTTCTTTTCTACTACATCGTGAAGCTGCAAATTTTCCGAACTTTTATGCTCTGTTTCCTTTTTAAAAGGGAATGCTTTTAATAGCACCCAAGTAAACTTTTGAGTGCTTTGATGCTTAGAAATTTCTCCCACCAGATACACTAAATCATCTCTCTCAAAGTTCCACAAATCTCTAGGGCAGGGGAAGTATGCCACCAGTCTTTTTGCTAACACCTAGCAAGAATCACCTTTGCTTCCATTCCCAACAAGTCTCTCATCTCTATCCGAGACTACCTCAGCCTGGACCTTATTCTTTATATCACTATCAGCATTTTTGTCAAAGCCATTCACCAAGTGTGTAGAGGGTTCCAAACTCTCCCATTTTCCTGTCTTCTGAGCCCTCCAAACTGTTCCAGCTTCTACCTGTTACTCAGTTCCAAAGTCACTTCCACATTTTCAGGTATCTTTTCAGCAATGCCCTGCTCTACTAGTACCAACTTGCTGTATTAGTTCATTTTCATGATGCTGATAAGACATACTTGAAACTGGGAACAAAAACATGTTTAATTGGATGTACAGTTCCACATGGTTGGGGATGCCTTGGAATCATGGCAGGAGGCAAAAGGCATTTCTTACATGGTGGTAACAAGGGAAAAATGAGGAAGAAGCAAAAGCGGAAACCCCTGATAAACCTGTCAGATCTCATGAGACTTATTCACTATCACCCGCATAACACATGAAGACCAGCCCCTATGATTCAGTTACCTCCCCCGGGGTCCCTCCCACAGTATGTGGGAATTCTGGGAGATACAATTCAAGTTGAGATTTGAGTGGGAACACAGCCAAACCATATCATATACCAATCTGGTGAAAATTTAAAAGTTAATACAATGTTCAACAGATACCAGATTATTAATTTGTTCATATGTAAGTATATGGATTTATTTTATTACATGCATAAATCAACTATTTTGTTGGCTTCATTATGCAACTCACATATACTTTCTTTTTTTTTTTTTTTTTTTTTTTTTTTTGAGACGGAGTCTCGCTCTGTCGCCCAGACTGGAGTACAGTGGCTCAATCTCGGCTCATTGCAAGCTCCGCCTTTCGGGTTTACGCCATTCTCCTGCCTCAGCCTCCCGAGTAGCTGGGATTACAGGCGCCTGCCACCTCGCCCGGCCAATTTTTTGTATTTTTAGTAGAGACGGGGTTTCACTGTGTTAGCCAGGATGGTCTTGATTTCCTGACCTCGTGATCCACCTGCTTCGGCCTCCCAAAGTGCTGGGATAACAAGCGTGAGCCACCGCGCCCTGCCGCATATACTTTCAAAGTGACTTTTCCTGATGTTCACTCTTTCCCTATTTTATTGGCCACAGAACTACTCAAATCAGAGTGGTTTCTAAACATCCCTTGCTAATAAACCCCTTCAAAAATATTAACACATTTACAGATTCCCTCATTTACACCTCACATGCAAATAAAATCATAGAATTACATGTGTTGATACGGTTTCAGATGGTATGCTAGTCCCCTAATGCTGCCACCAGATTAAAGAAAAAATCTCCATTTTCTTTTCTATTTTCTAATTTGTGTCAGTCAGGTAACTCAAGTCACCAAATTTATACATTACCAACTAAACACCTATTTGATATTTAATGGCTAATCTGACATCCACCTAGTGTGGATATAGTTATGCAAGTTCTAAATATTTTAATTGGTTGTCTTAACTGATATTCTACAATGACCCTGGTCATTAAAAGTTCATGGTATGTGTTCCATAAATTATGGTATTCTTCCTCTTTATTTTGTAGGCTTTAATAGGTGTATCTCATGAAATATTAACATGAATAAGTTATGATAAATATGAACTAAAGAAATGTTGATATTATTACTAAAAAAGTGTCATTACTTAAAAAAGGAACCCTTTCAGTGCTGTCTTCAAGCGTGAAATTATTCCTCGAACCAAAATGGTTTGTGAACAGGACTGTCATGGTCTCCGTATGCTGAGGATGCCAATCAGACAAAAACACCCAGATGCTAATAGAACAGAGAGATCGCTCAAGGCCAAAGAGCTGAAGCTTTATGCAGATGTATTTGAGATCAGCAGGAAGGCAATCTGCCAGTATTCTGAAAAATCCATTGAAAGAAAGGTAATTCTTCTTTGGAAATCAATTTTAAAAGATACTGTACTAAAACCCTTATATTTGTGTTCTGAAGTGTGACAAATTATCAAGATCTGTGAAGACCCAGGCAAATTCTGCAATACAACAGTAATATTCTGCCTCTAATAAGAAAATAGGAAAAAGAAGCAGATAACTTAGGTAAGATTGTATTGAACCCAACAATATAGGGTACACAAGAGGAAAGAGAAGATATCTAGTTCTGGTGAGAACTGTTTCCTTAGTCATACAGGTTAAGGGTTATCATGAAAACCTTGGTGAGGAGGAACTGAAGACTGATGCCAAAATTTACTATATATCCTTGATAGGTCAGTAAAACGTAGATCATTGTTTTAATATAGAATTATCACCTTACTCTTCATAAATTCTTTACACATATTCTCAAAATCCAAAATTATAATTTTTTTCAAGTACTATCATGGGTAGAAGACAGCATCAAATATAGGTAATAGGATTTAGTACTCAAATATGGACATTAGATAAGCACCTTATTTGTGAAATTATGTCTCAAAAAACCTTTATTCTTTATGCTTTGCTATATTTTAAAGTCTGCCTGAGTTGTGTTGAGTGTTGTATATGGTAGGTATTTCCCCCTTTTCATACTAAGTTTATACCATACAACATTGCTGGTATTAAGACACACAAAAATACTCTCACTTTTTCTGAGTATATATTACATGTAAACACACATATGAACATGTGTTTGACAGTCCTTGACTTACAAAATCACTGTTCAGTGGTAGGTAGGCCTATGTAAACCTTCCCCTAACGTTCAAGGAAGCTGAGAAGTGGAAGAAAGAGGCTAGCAAATCCAGTTTCTTACGAAGAAACATTTAATAGGGAATTATAAATGGAAGCCACATATGTGTCTCATGAAACAGTAAGACAAGATGGTGGGTCAATTCACCGTAATCCCACAGACCCAGAGTTTATATATTAACACCAAAGGGAAAGGATGATTCAGAATGCATGTGTAGGACAATTGGAGTATGGTAACATCAAGGTTGTTTGACCTAAGGGAAAGATTTACAGCAAATACCTGCTCTTACACAAATAACACTAGATAAATTAGAAAACATAGAGGCCTTCCTGGAATTGGGGCTCATCAGAAGTCAGCGTGGTAGATTAGCATCCAAGATGGGATTGCCTTAGCTTCTACTATTCAGCATTTTTTTTCTACCAATTAATATTATATTATTATTTACTAAGGTTAAGCTAACCAGCGCTCAAACATATATCACCAAACCAATTTTGGGGGAATTAGAATACTACATTGAAAAGAACATATCCAAAAATTCAAAAATTAACAATGACAAAAACAAAACAGAAAAACTAGTGCACATTAGTGAGTGGACATCTCTAAAGACTCTAAACATCACTGCCTTTACATTCTTAGCAAAATGGTCTTATATAAAATCAAAGGGAGTTTAATGGTCTTATATTTATAATCATTTTCCTCAGCATTTGTTTGTGTCTTTTAAAGAATTAACATATTTTTCTCTCTCTCTAAAAAAAAGAATCTCCCTTGCATTTGCATCATGGCATATTATGGCTTCACTTAATGGGTTTAGTAGCTGCATGAATTTAAGTGTTTGTATCAACTGGGGCCTAACGGTGGAAAATTCAATCAAATTTCAGTGAAGTAATCAAGTTCTACTGCTGTCATAGTTTCAGCATATTCCCAGTTGCACAATTATTCCAATTGACTCTAAAATGCAGGAACAAAACACCTCCATTTTGTAGCAATACATCAGTGGTTAATCAAAAGCAAAGGTGTTATTTTTCAGTCCTTTGAAAAATTAAAGTTATTATTTGGTTAAGCTTTCTATTAATGTAGAGAGCACAATAACTTCAGTTAACAAATGACACTTCTTATAACACCAGATTCTTAGTTTATTGTATTTTTTCTTTTAAATTAAAAAAAACTAAAATGTTAAAATGTGCCTTTTCAGACAATGTATGATCAGTCCACTCTAGATTACATATTTACAAACAGATGATGTAAATAGTCCAACTCTCACGATTCTGAGAATGGGAATCTACTTCTTTTGTTGCTTTGTAAGTGTTTTATTTGCAGATTGAAAGTACTGTGAATAAGAATATCAATAACAGCCTAACTGTAATAAGAATTTTAATAATAATTATGTTAAAATTACATATATAATAATTAATACATACATAATATGTGTCCCATGCCAGGTACTATTCTAAACATTAATTTAATTCATTACCAATTTAATTCTGACAACAATTCCATTACATAAATAATTATAGAATTGCTATTTTACAGATGAGAGGCCCAGAAAGTCAAAATAATTTTCCCCAGGACAAACAGCTCATGAGAAGCAAAACCAGGATTTAACCTAGACAATCTAATGCTGTTCTGATGTAACATGTATTTGTTCAGCTTCTTTCTTCCTGTGAAAGTTAATTCCATATTACTCTGCTATTAGAATGTCATCAATTTGAGCCATTGTATTCCTAAGAGCTTTTCAAGAAAAGGTAATGAAAAATAGGCTAGCAAATTTTCTTTGATGTCAAGTATGAAATGCACATTGATTTCAGAGAATTTAGAATATTGTTAAAAATGAGCAAATATAAAAGGCATAAGTCATTTTTATGTGTCATGTTCTTGAGGGTAAGAATATTAAGAAAAGTGTGGTCTATTTTCTGTTTGAGAAATATTAAATTTGTTTGCACATATTGAAGAAGACAGATTTCAGATATGAAGGAGAAAGAGAAGGAAGATAAAAATTAAAAGATGAAAGTTTCTTATTACAAGGCTTTCCATTCTCATAATGGAATATTGTGATGAAGCTGGACAGCATGAAGATGATATTATACCGTGTATTTGAGATCAAAAACAAGCAGTGATAGCACTAATATCATTTGAGGCTGTGCTGGTGACAAATGGAAAGCTATAATTAAAAAAAACCCTTGGATATACTTTTAACATGACTAAATGAAGTATTAGATTTCTATACACTATTTTGTCTTGTTGTCCATAGACGTTTTTTTAAAAAAATAAAATTAAGCCAATATTTTCCTGTGAATTCTGTAGGCTTTCTAAAATACCACCCCTGGGAACAAAGTTTTTGCTGAAAAATCTTAACTTCTGAGTCTAAACCTTCTGCCAAGATGCATTCATTGTTTGGAAAATTAGTACTCAGGGAATATGTAGTGGACATCTGTTGACTTATTCTACTGAACACCCGTTTTCTCCTTCTTCTGTTAGAAGCAACTCCCACCTTAACTCTGCCTAATTACACACAGAAGCACACACGCATACGTGTTTCTTTAGAACTGCTTCTTCCTATTTAATTTCATGTAATTCTCGTAGAACTTCTAATCACAGTATCATATGCAAAGGTCATGGTGAATGGCCCCAATGATTGGGTTTATTAAAAAAGCTGGCTGTTCTTTTTCGGGTTTACGTATATTGAATTGGAAAAATAAGTTTCTCCTCTATGAGACTGCTAAACTATAGTAATACAAACTTGGAGTTAAGCATAGATATTTTCTCCCATCCTCCCACTTCATATGGAGGAAGAAAGAAAGAGTGCATTGCTTCCCTTAATTCTTGTGGTTTTGCATTACATGAATTAATAAATTTCCTTTTTAAAAAAATCACTTGGGTTTCTGTCACTTTTAAATAAAAGGAGGAAAGGGAGGAGAGATATGTGTTCCAATGACAGGTTATTGTAACTTCCCTGGACAATAGTGGTATTTTAATGACTATTAAATAGTTTCCTGATTAATGTACAGTCATAACAATAACATTGGGAAATATATTAAAATCACATTTACAACCACAACAAAAATAAACCCATGTATTAATTTGCAATATAACAAAATAGGAGAGTTAAATCACTATTCTCTATCACTCTTTTTTTTTTTTAAATTATACTTTATGTTCTAGGGTACATGTGTACAACGTGCAGTTTTGTTACATATGTATACATGTGCCATGTTGGTGTGCTGCACCCATTAACTTGTCATTTACATTAGGTATATCTTCTAATGCTATCCCTCCCCATGACAGACTGGATTAAGAAAATGTGGCACTCTTCTTTATCTACAGTTTCATGTGTTTCATTTCAAAAAAAAAAAAGATTCTATGAATTCTACAAAATTTCAGGCATTTTCTACTATTCTGCAAACAGTGGAAAAATTTTTAGTGATACATCTTAACAATTTTTTACATCTCTACTCGAGCGCAGGTTTGAGTAGAGCATCTTAATATTTACTAAAAAATATGGGGTTAGAAAGGGCTTGAGGGATCCTAGAGCCATTCTAGCTAAAAAATCTTTTAATAAAATAGCCAGACTTAATCTGGCATTCCTGCCAACAAACACCTGAGAATAAGCTTTAGAAGTCTGTACAACTCAGGTTACACTACAGAACTTCCCAATCTTCAGGCACTGCCCCTAGGAATGTGAATTTTGATAAAGACCTCTGTCATTCTGATGTTCACCTCTGATTAAGAACATCATTCATACATATATTGATTTTCTCTGTCATGTACCTCAGTAAACAGACTATACTCTGAGACTAGGGACCCCTTGCAATCAACATTAGATAATATGGGACTGGCACAAGGAGGCACTTAATAAATTTTTGTATCATAAATAAGTCAAACTGCTTTAAGTTCTTTAATTTATCTAACAGAAAACATCTGAATTCCTTGTGTCACGACTTGTTTCTTCCTGTATATTAAAAAACTGGTTTTTAGGACACTGTGTCTTCTTTTCAATTACTTGTTTTATTAAGATGACATGTTAAAATTTAAGACTAGAAATGTACCATTCAACATACTTGTAGTACTCACCCACCACTGTGCAAGAAGCTGGCAGAGCGGGGTACAGGATAAAATAAGGATGAGGAGATGGCTCAGGCTTTAGTGAATGCACAATCCTGAACTTAGAATCATTATTGGTGTCCTACATAAGCCAATCTATTCTGACCTAGATATACTCCATAAAGCACAGCAAAAAATGAGCATTTCCTAACCATAGCCTCAGCCCTTAGAGAGTGATGATAGAATAATATCCCCAATGAATTAAAAATCTGCCTAAAATTGAAGAGGCATATGCTGGATATTTGGAATAAATGAGATCACAAAGGTGCAGCCATATATTTGAGGATGAATGGGAATACAATTTTTTTTTTATGTAACTGGCTATGATGGAGGTCAGTTTGCTTGATTTGTGGGAAAATAACACTCTTCTTATTGCAGAAACTGTATTTCACTTAATGCAGGTACATTTTTAACTTTCACAAAGAAGTAGGACAATACATAGTTAGGTATTTTGTTTTTCAACACTCATTCCCCCCTTTACCACCTTTTTTTTTTCCTTTAGAGAAAGACTGTTCTCCCATCCTCTGTCTGTGTCTTTGGACTATAAATAATACCACTTACTGATATGAGGATAAACACATGATTATTAAGGTTGGCAAATTGGAATGCCTCTACTCCTGACCACAATAATTGGTTTGGAAATGAGCATGTAGCCTAAACTATCTCAATAAGAATCAACCTCCAGTTTTGATTTTTTTTTTTTTTAATTTTAGAGATGGGACCTCACTATGTTCCCCAGGCTGGTCTTGAATTCCTGGCTTCAAACACTTCTGATACCTTGACCTTCCAGAGTGTTGAGATTACAGGCATGAGCCACTACGCTTGGCCAGCCCCACCTTTTGTCAGTACTGATGGTAAAGAAACATCACGTTATTCTCTGGTATAATATAAGGCTGGAGCTTCTTCTGAGTTGTTAGTCACTACAGGGAAAACTGCTTGAGAAGAATGAAAATTGTACAGAGAAAAGTACAACTAATAGGGAAGAGAGAGGAGAGAGACAGGAGGAAACGTATTAATGGAGAGACAGACAAAGAGAGACAGATTAAAAGAAAGAGATGATGTGCTAATGACATTGTTTGAGGCTCTGTTTCCAAAGGTGCCTCAGGAGACCTCCTTCTCTTCCTTTGAGCTTCTTATTTATGTAATAAACTCCTTTGCTGGTTTGGGAAAAATTGAGCCAATATTTCATGATTTGCTCCAATAAAAATCCTACCTAAACCAGATTGGCCAAGTGTTTTTAAAATTAAGCTTGAGACAATCATGAGTTGAGTTTTAGGGTTAGACTGGATCTAACAGGGGCTCAGGATCTGTCTCCACCTCCTTGGCTTGTGAGATCATAGAGACAATTACAAATTCCTAAAGAAGGCAAACTTGCTTGTACACGTGTGCACGCGCGCGCACACACACACACACACACACACACACACACACACGGAGTAATGCCTAAACATTCGTTACAAAAAGAAAAGTATTTCACCCAATCAGAGATTAGTCAAGATATTAGTCAAATTAACGTCTTGTGGAGAGTGGGGTAAGGGGAACTTATGGCTTCAGCTTGGTTTTCCAGAAGCACCAAGGAAGGATGAATTTTTCATTCAAACTAAAACACTTCTCAGAGTCAAAAAACATGCCAGTAATAATGACATCAGGACAACAAGGATGAATTAGAACTATCCTGGAGAAATCAAGGTATATTTATTCTACATAAAAGGAATGAAATTGAAGAGTGCAGAAAACACCATTTTTAGTCCAAAAGTCTCAAGGTCAAATATTTAATTTGTCTTTAATTTTATTTGGCATATTGCTTTAAAACTCAGAATTCGTTTTTGTATTTTAAAAATCGAGTTACATTTTTTATCTTAAATGAGGTTGTTTTGAAACTCAATAGACATGTTCAGTTTTAAAACTGAGCTTTCTTTTCTTAATTTAAATCTAATTTTCATAGAAGAAAAGAAGGACCACAAAGACCTTATATAGTTCAAGTGAGACAGGAAAAAAAAAAAAAAAAATCAAAAGCACGAAAAGTGGCCAAGAGTATCTGTATATACTTAGCACTGAGTTTATTTATTGGCTGGAGGTCATCCTAGGACTTTCTTGAAGACTGAGGGCACCACCTGGAGGTAACATGGGTACATTGTTACGTATTGGCACAGATACTATGAGCCTTTGTAACAAGAACAATTTTGTGAGCATTTCCATCAAGAGAATTGATCACTGGGGATCTGGCAGCCTGCCTAGCTTATTATCCAGAGTAAACTCTGGTCATACTCTGATCCATTTAAATATTATGTCACCTTATAAAAAAATCTTGCAAACAAACCTTCAAGGATTTTGAGTTCTACTTAATTCATTAAAAAACAGCCTGGTGTAGACAGGGATTCAGAGATTTTTAAACATTAGTCCCAGGTCAATGACCACGGAGCTGTGTGATCTTGAGTAAATCACCTTATTTCTGAAATGTGTTTTCCTAAATTGAGGGACTTGTATTGGTGTAGCTGAGGTATTAAGAGCAATTACTCAGCAGTCACATATGAATTCAAACGGTGCATTCACCATACACCTGTGGAAAATTATCTACCCTGTTAAATCTTTGGTTTATCATCTGAAAAATGAGAAGAACATTAGTAACTATCTCATAAATTTATTGAGGGGATAACATGAGATGCTGAACTTATCACAGCATCTGGTATATATGAAGGACTCAGTAGCTTTAAAAAAACTTCCCATGACTCCTCCAAGCAGCAATATTTTAATATTAAACCTAGTGCTAAAAATAAATAACTGTAAAGCTAAAGTAAGTGAGATGTATCATTTATACAGCAATTGTATTTTCCAAAGTTTGCTATACCAATATACATCCTATCTTAAATGCTTGAAATACAACATTAACATCCCTCTATTTAGAGTCTAAATTTGCCCTCCTTTTTAATCGTGTAGACCAATATAGTATAGAGGAACTAATGCTAGATGACTTCCAAGGCTAGGTCTGAGAAGGCAATACACATTTCATCTGGTTCTCTCAGAACAAGCTTTATGGAACCTCTGAGCCAACATGTAAAAACTCTGGTTACCTGAATCATCCATGCTGCTGATAACCCATGGAAAAAACCACATGAAGACTGTACTGTCCAAGGAACCCAATTGTTCTATTGTTCCAATCACCGGCTATTTTGGCTCTCCTACCATCAACTATTAGACATGTGAGTGAGCTTTCAGGTGGCGTTAGCCTCTGCTTTTGAATCCTCACACTTGAGACTCTGTGAAAGACAGGCAAGCTGCACCTATGAAATATTTCCCAAATTGAAGATACGTGCACAAACTAAAATATTGATATTTTAAGCCACTAATATTTAGAGTGGGTTGTTATGTAGTCATAGTAACCAGAATATCTAGGAGTTTAAATGTATCGTTTATATGCCCATTAACAGGAAAAAATTTCAGGCTCCTAAATTTAGAAATCGAACTCATTTTTCATCACTTATTCCTTTAATTGTGTGGTAAAGATGTGTAGACTATAAGACCCGGCACCCCTATGGATAAACATCTAGTGGTAGAGCAATCACAGTTAAACATATGAGCTCAAAAAAGCATCCAAGGAAGGCTTGCCTGCTTCTAATTTTTTCTGTGTCTTTATTCCATACTGATTAGTCTTGACAATAGAAATGATTTCAAACACCGTGTTCATTTTAAGTACAAAATATCCAAATGGACATATATATTTACTTTCTTCCCATACAATTCTTTAGACTAATGTTGTTTACTCAAAGTTATGAAGTTTTCTTTCTATTTTTTTAAATACAGATGTCATTTTTATTTTCTAAAATAAATACAGTGTTCCTGGTTCAGCAACATTAATTTCATAAGGAGCTGTTATTCCTCATATGATTTCATTATTTGGGCTGTTTATCTTATTATTAATATTGAAAATTATTTGAAATCCAATGCAAATTTTATAGCTACTTCTCCTGGCTCAACAATTTATAAGATCAAATTCAGGTACTTAGAAATTTTGTTCTTGAGGTTCTTACCCACCAGCTTCATCAAATCAGCATTGACTGCATATGTCACAGGTAAAGCATTGAATCTTTGCACGCATGACCTTCCACAGCACATCAGTCTCATTTCAAAGGACAGAATAGAAAATATGTATTAATAAAGAATATATGCTTTATCTTTGTTGTTAAATTCCCCTATTGAACACAACTAGTGATCACAAATTATATTTTAAAATTTAAAACGTAGATTAAAGGGTAAAATGCTGGTGCTTTGCAACACACTTTTAAAAATTAAAGGTACAGGTTGTCTCAGAAGAGTAGAGGAGAAGCTAATCAAATACGATGCACTATTCATTTCAGTAAGTCATATTTGGAAGAGGAAGACAAGTTCTGAAACAAGCAATCTAAGTCATGTCAAGAAGGCTTTCCAGTCTCCTCTCATTTTGATTCTATTTCAATTATTTTTACTATTTCTTCTAAAGCTAATAGTTTCTAAATATATAATGCAGATTATTAAAAACAGTTTTCTTTTGTGTCTTTCTGCTTATGAATTATTGGACATCTAACCCAAATTTCATAGAGACCTAGAAAAATGAAACTATGGTGTCAGAGAAAAATCAAAATACCAGGAAAGTGGAGGAAACATAATTTAACTAGAGGCCATGGAGAGTTAAGTTTCTGGAGAAAACAAACAGACACTGATAAAAAGTTGTATTCTAAGGCTATGAAGTTATAACAATATAAATTAAATCATATTCAATTTATATACTGTGTTATGTACTGTGAAAGCTTTAAAGTAAGCCAGTTGATATTTAAACTTTTTCTAGATGGTATGAAATTAGTAAGTGCACAATTTAGGATTCACTAATGTTCTGAGACAGTCTTCTGGTTCTAGTGCTAAAACTAATTCAAAGTCTGATCTAAAGTTATTTAACCTTGCTAAATCCCATAATGTATACTAATTTATAAGGGGCTTGTATTTGGGCATATTTTGCCAGGATAAAAGGAGGGGATGTAAGGGGAATCTGAATTCCCTAATATTTTGTGGACATGTAATATGGTGGTGAAGAAGGCCCTCACCAGAGCCTGACCATGCTGACAGTTGGATCTTGGACTTCTCGCCTCCAAAACTAAAACACAATAAAGGCTCAGGCCTATGTTGCCCCTGCCCCTTCTGCCCCCTGACTATCCTTAGTGTTCTCCCAGGTGGCCCTAAGTGGGGAGCCATGCCTCCTGTTTGTAGTGATGACACTGGCTTCCAGTACAAAGGAGTCCTTAGATAAGCCACCCACTATCCCTGAGAGAAGGAAGCATAGCTATTCACATGGAAGAATGATTTTTCCATGTTCTGAATTCTTAAAGCAGATTTTTCAAGTGAAATATTAAAAATTGTTCCTACCATGGCCAAAACCAAAATAGCTTGATTACATCTTCAAGGTGTCTGTGATTCCCAAAAGCTTAAGAACTACATAATTAAACAATTTAATAATCTCTTTTAGGACAAAGATTGGACATCTCAAATCTATCAGTTAAATTCAAACTATGTATGGCTACAGAGTATTCTGATTTTTAACTAAATGATGCAGTTAAATTCATTGATATAGAGTTGAGTCATGAGTAAAAATTAGAGATTTCAAAGAATTTACTGACAACTTCTCTAACTGATGTAAATGAAAGGAAATATACCATTCCACAATCTAGCTCATGGTGGTGTGCCATGAAACTTTTGGTCCAGCCACTCATCCACTCTGATTGTAAAAGACAATGAATATCGCAGGCTTGGATAAAAATGTATAAAATATGAATAGTGTTCAGCACCTTGTAATAATTTCAGTGGCTGTGAAATTTTGATCAGGAGGTTCACCTATACTTATAAAGGGGTTCAGGGTCACTGGGGTGCTGTCTTCCTTCATAGACACTGATCCCTGTGTGACTATTGAGATAAACATTGCCTTTAAGAGCTTTTATGACTCTTTGATGAGTCTCCAATTTCAGTGATGTGTCCAAGCTGCTACCTGGTGACTAGTTCTGAAGATAAGGAATGCTGCAAAAGTAATGCTAATTGGCAAATAAAACACACAAATTTACCAAACGTTGATTTACAAAGAATTGATATTGCAGCATTTGGACTTTTTTTTTTCAAGTATTATCTGATGCTGTTGTTCAAAGCAAAACTTACAAGAAAAAAACAGGCAAGAAAAATTGTATTTATGGTTATTACAATAGAGATAAAGGTAAGAACTCTAGGTTCAATTTTGCTGAAAAAAAGAACAGGAGAGTTTTTAAAAGCTAGGGTCAGGGAATCATAGACCATCTGAGTTTGTTAATTATCTTTCTCCAAAGGAAAAGTAAACTTTCTTTTAAATTTGTGACAGTATCTAGTTTTATAACTTGGAGCAGGGCAACCACCACAGCTAGAATTCTACTCTCCCCCAGAGACTGGGAGATAGGTACACTGTCTTTCTTGATGATTACATTACAATGAGATGACTCTCAGGTCCTTGAGAAAAACATCCTTGGGTTGTAAAATTGGCAGTAGGCTTTTAAGAAGATTTACATCTCAAAGAGGCAGAGAAAATTTCAAAAGTAAATGCTCTAAGAAAAGGAAGGTCAGGGCCTAGAGTCAGGAAGAAGCCTGCCTAAAAGTTTAGTCAAGCTGAGGGAAACACTAAGGTCACTACCAAATTTTCAAATGCACTTCACTTTTTTCATATGTCACAGAGTACCTGTCAATTCCAGAATCACTGACTGTACCACGCTGCCAATAAGAAGTGACCATTTCAGCTAAGTCATTCAAAAAATGATGACTACCAAGAGTATTATTTTTTAAAGGAGGTAATATGAAATTTATATTCTGCAATTTAGAGTAGATTTTCTTCCTGCCCAGCAATTTATCTTAGAATTTTCTTCAGGTATTTATGTTGTCCATTTTTAGTTGTTGTCCATTTCCTATTATTTCTAGAGTATATTTTAAATTAGTGCATGAATGTAGTCTAATTGTTATTTTAGTGTATTGTATTTATCAGAAAAAGGGCAGTCATTTCTCTTGACATTTTGTAGAGAGCACCTATATGCTTACATATATTTTGTCTTGATTATAGTGTGTGATCTGCTCAATCAGCAAAATGCTCAGAATTGTCCATTGCTACACTTTGGAGTCCATCATCCCTTGAATGCACTGTTTCTGGGGCTTCCTTATTCATCCATTATCTATATCACTCACCCTGTGCCAAGAACAATTATGAAACATGTTCTCTAGCCAACGACCTTGGTGCGAAAATAACCCCTTGACAGTGAATCTCTACATTAGTGGCAGTTACAAGGTGACTTCTCTCATTTCAACAATTAAGGGGACTTTATAACAGTCACATTTTCTCCCAGATGTACTGAACAAGAGTACTGAAAGAAAACATTTAGTGAGAGAAAATAAAGCATGAGAGATGCAGTTTTACCTGCAAAGGGAATAGTAATATTCTAGTCCACTTCTTCACAGCCCTGAACTTCAGATTATATTATTACCATTCCCAAGCAAAGAAGGAGGCCCTCATTGTTCAAATCCTAACTGCAAAACTATGATGTTAAAACTCTGCAGGCAGTACTCTGATTACATTGACAAAGCTGTATTTTCTTGACTCCCAACACTTAAACACTCTTTTGTAAATTTAGTTGCCCAGAAACAGATTCTGAAACAGATACTGGCATGCGGAGGTTTACTGGGGATGGCTTTCAGAACTACAAGTCTATAAAGCAGTGACAGAATCAGAATTGAGTAGAGGGAGGAGTTGAACTACTGTGGTATATTTTCAGCAGCGATCTTGACAGAACTCAGAGAAATTCTAAACCTGGATGGTCTTCAGAGATGCCTTAGATTGAAGCAAGGGAGTCTGGGCTTTGGGCTCTCTTATTGATGAGTGCTTGAATGTTGACTATCATAGGAGGGGTTGATTGAGGTGACTTTGAGCAAACAGCTGGCTTCCTTTGGGAAATTTGTGAGGGCCTATGTGCTACAAGTGAGGAGCAACTACCACTTTCAGCTCTCATGGGAATTAAGTCCTCAGTACTGAAAGGGGATCTGAGTGACACAGCACAGCATCCTCTTTAGTCCAGGCTTTGTACATCTTTGATTGACTTGCTTGATATAATACATTTATGCAAACTGGGAATAGTTTCACTAGAATTATGGGGTTTTTTTCTTTTCTTTCTTTCCTTCTTTTTTTTTTTTTGACAGGGTGTCTCTCTGTTGTCAGGCTGGAGCATAGTGACACAATCGCCACTCACTGTAGTTTTGACCTCCTGTGATCAAGTGATCCTCCTACCTTAGCTTCCCAAGTACTGATGTCTTGTATCCTAGAAAACTTGCCAATCATTAGAGCAAAGTAAAGCTTCAGCAGCTGCAAATGAAATTCAACATCTTTCTCCTATAGTACCCATTCTAGATTCCCCTCACCTTCCATTAGTGCATCTGCTCATATAGTAGCTTACTCCACCACCCCTAAGAAATCTACACACCTCTGATCTTCATGCTCTTTTTCTTCACCTTCAAAAGTATTGAGGACTGTGCAAGAGATCCTGCACTGGATCATCTTGGTGCCAATTGTATACTTCACTGTCCCCAGTAGGTATTAACAGCTTTACCTCCTTGTAATGTTCTTCCCGATCTCTTGGCACAAGGAATACAAAGTTATTAGGTGTTTGTCATAACCCACAGTTTAATGTGAAACTTACTATGCCCCTGATATAATGACTTCCCTTCTGGAACGGAGACCACTGGACTAGGGTCTTGAGTAAAAGAAGTATAATTTTACTAAGTGCAATACCAGAAGTGATGGTAAGTGATAAGTTGCAAGGTCTCTTGAGGTCTGATCTCTGGAAATGCCAGGACATCATTTCTGCCACATTTTTAGTCAAAGCCTGTCACAGGTCATCCGATATTCAATGTGATGCAAAATAGGAGGTACCTGTTAGTGATGAGATAAACAAAGCCAAATTGTAAGAGAGCATGGAAGGAATTGTAGCATCTTTTAGAGTACTCTATCACATTTAACCATTCAGATGATATATGTTGAACTAAAGCAAGGGCCTTTGTAGCCATATCATCCAGTCATTAGATGTGAGCTGCAGCCACATCTAATGAGGCATAACCTTGAGAAAGGTTGCTCTCTTTGGCTAAATGGAATTTCCAGAGTGACTCAGCTATGAGTCATCAGAAAGCAGAAATCCTGGCAGCCTGAGGAAGGAGTATTTCAGTCTTAAGGTGGAGATCTAGGCACCACATTTACAACACGCAACACACACACACACACACACACACACACAGAGAAACCCACTACACACTCTGATTTGTGCACTGTGCTAATATTGTACAGATGCAAAGATAGTCACTACTCAAGTTAAAAAAAATTATTAAATGGTTTAGTGTTCTCCTAACACACAAGAACATGTCAATTCACATATCCCAATCCTTCTTCATTCACTCTTTGGTTCTAGAAAACTTGCCTACCTATCTGTGAGCAAGACTTCAAGATTCAGCACAGATGTTCCCTTGTCTGATGATCCAGCTAGAATAGAACCCTTCTATCCATAT
Source organism: Macaca fascicularis (assembly GCF_037993035.2). Taxonomy (NCBI): domain Eukaryota; kingdom Metazoa; phylum Chordata; class Mammalia; order Primates; family Cercopithecidae; genus Macaca; species Macaca fascicularis. The sequence continues at coordinate 90,171,640 of NC_088383.1, read as the reverse complement.
CCCTTGTATCATTGGTACCAGTAAAATTTTTATTAACCTTTAAATGTGTTTGCCTATGTCTCCAACCAGAAGTTAGACTTAAAAAAAATGTTTATTATCTCACTCATATATTTTTAATCCTAGGATAGCATGGAGCTTGGCACAGAGCTGGTCTGGTGGACATACCCTAAAGAAGCCCCATGATCCCTGCCTTCTGTTATTTATGTCTGTGTGCAGTCTTCTCCCCTTCTAAGAAATAGAAGAACATGATTGATAGAATATCAACCCTGTGATTATGTTATGTTATATGGAAAAGGCGAATGAAAAAAGTGAAGGGATATTTTATATTTGATTAAAATTAACTTTTAAAAGCAATTTTTAAAGTTGTTTTTAATTTTTATGCATACATAATAGTTATACATATTTATGAAGTGCATGTGAGATTTTGATACAGTATACAATATTTAATTATCAAATCTTGTAAATGGGGTATCCATCACTACCAACATTTATCATATCTTTGGGGTGAGAACATGTTAAACCTTCTAACTAATTTGAAATGTAAAATAGTTAATTATAGTCACCCTATTGTTCTACCAAACACTATATCTTATTCCATCCTTCCAAGTGTATTTTTGTAACCATTAACCAACTTCCCTCTATTTCCCCCCTCCCGACTACCCTTTCCAGCCTCGGTCACTACCCTTTCCAGCCTCGGGTAACCGTATTTCTTCTCTCTACCTCCATGAGTTCAATATTTTTAGCTTTCACATATGAGTGAGAATGTGTCTATTTGTCTTTCTGTACCTGGCTTATTTCATTTAATATAATGTCCTCCAGTTTCATCCATGTTTCTAAAATGGCATGATTTCATTTTTTTGGCTAAAGTATAGAATTATGTATATAATGTATATATATCACATTCTTTTAATTTATTCACTGATTGATGGACATAGGTTGATTCCATATCATGGATATTGTGAAATTGTGTTTCAAATAACATGAAAGTAAAGACGTCCCTTTGATATATCGATTTTCTTTTTTTGGTTATATACCTAGCAGGGGATTGGCTGGGTCATGTGGTAGTTTTATTTTATGTTTTTGAGGAAACACCATACTACTTTCCATAATGGCTGTACTACTTTACATTCGCCCCAACAATGTGTGAAGGCTTCCCTTTCACTGCATCTTTTCCCAGCATTTATCTTTTGACTTTTCACAATAGCCATTTTAACTGGGGTGAAATAATTTCTCATTGTTGTTTTGATTTGCATTTCTCTGATGTTAGTGATGTTGAGCATTTTTTTTCACATACCTGTTGACTTTTAATGATTTAACTTTTAATCAGTCAAAAGAGATTTTCCTGAGTAGGCTGATCTATTCAGGTCAGCCTATAAAAGAACGTCTAAAGCTTTCCTGAAGTCAGAGACTTGAAGAATCAGAGACTTTTTCTCTTCATTCCTGACTCTGAAGAACAAGCTGCCCTTAATTCTCTAGCCAAAGGAAATGCATTTTGCCAGCAACTTAAAAGAGCCTAGAAATAGACCCTTCTCTTGTAGAATGTCAGAGAAAAGCTTACCGGGGGTAACACCTTGATTTTAGGCTTGTGAGACCCTTAGCAGAGAATCCAAATAAGGTGGACACAGACTGCCTAACCAGGGAAACTGTGAGATAATAAAGAGGTATTGTTTTAAGCCAAAAAAAAGTGTGTTAATGTGTTATATAGCAATAGAAAAATCAATAAAGGTGGCATCAGTAACTGTAAGATAAATATATAAAATTTAGATGCCATAAATTTATTACAATGGACAGTATGCCTTTCAATATATATATTTTAAGATATTGATATAGCCATAAAACTTGAAAGATGGTGCAATTTATCTAGTTCAAATATTTCTTCCTGTATACAAAGAAATCAATACCAAAAAATTAAGTGAAGTGTCTATGGATAAATTATCAGTAAAATTAGGATTTTAGCACATATTCATTAATAATTATTTCCACTCTGCCTATAACATCATGTTTGCTGTCTGTGTGAGAATGCACTTGAATTATCCTTAAAATGGTGAGCCCACTAAAATTATTTTATTATGTGTTTCTTTAGAGGTAATGTTTTCATTACTCTGGTATCCATTAAACACTCAACTTGTTTGTTTACTGAGTGCAAGGCATTAAATGAATTCCACTAAAATACACAAGAATATGTAAGTCACAGTATCTTATATTTCAGGAAGTTTAAATTTATCTGGTGATATGGTTTGGCTGTGTCCCCACCCATATCTCACCTTGAATTGTAATAATCCCCATGTGTCAAGGGCAGATCCATGTGGAGATATTTGAATTATGGAGGTGGTTTCCCCCATGCTGTTCTGGTAGTAGTGAATAAGTCTCATCACTATCTGATGGTTTTATAAGTGACAGTTCCCTGCATAAGCTCTTTCTTGCCTGCTGCCATGTAATACATTACTTTGCTCCTCCTTTGCCTTCCATCATGATTGTGAAGCCTTCTCAGCCATGTGGAACTGTGAGTCCATTAAACCTCTTTTTCTTTACAAATTACACAGTCTCAGATATGTTTCTATTGGTGGCATGAAAACAGACTAATACAGTAAATTGGTACCAGTGGCGGTGTGCTGCTGTAAAGATACCCAGAAATGTGGAAGAGACTTTGGAACTGAGCAACAGACAGAGGTTGGAACAGTTTGGAGGGTTTAGAAGAAAATAGGAAAATGTGGGAAATCTTAGAACTTTCTAGAGATTTGGAGGGCTCAGAAGACAAGAAGATGTGGGAAAGTTTGGAACCTCCTAGAGATTTGTTAAATGACTTTGGCCAAATTGCTGATGGTGATATGGATAATGAGGTCCAGACTGTGGTGATGATGGAGATGGAGATGAGGAACTTGTTGGGAACTAGAGTAAAGGTCACTCTTGCTATGCAAAGAGACTGGTGGCATAGTGCCCCTGCCCTAGAAATCTGTGGAACTTTGAACTTGAGAGAGATGATTAGGGTATCTGGGGGAAGAAGGAGACCTAGGAAGACAAAATGTTTTCCTGGGCAAGCTTCAGGACCCCCCTGCTGTGTGCAGCCTAGGCTACTTGGTGCTATGCGTCCCAGCCACTCCAACCGAGGCCAAAAGGGACAAAGGTTCAGCTTGGGCTATGTCTTAAGAGGGTGCAAGCCCCAAGCCTTGGCAGCTTTCATGTGATATTGAGTCTGCGGGTGCACAGAAGTCAAGAATTGAGGTTTGGGAACCTCCACCTAGATTTCAGAGGATGTATGAAAACGCCTGGGTATATAGGCAGAAGTTAGCTGCAGAGGCCAGGACCCTCATGGAGAACCTTTGCTAGGGCAGTGCAGAAGGAATATGTGGGGTTGGAGCTCTTACACAGAGTCCCCATTGGGACACTGCCTAATGGAGCTGTGAAAACAGGGCTACTGTCCTCCAGACCCCAGAATGGTAGATCCACTGACATCTTGCACTATGCACCTGGAAAAGCCACATACACTCAATGCCAGCTGAGCTAAGCAGCTGGGACGGGGGCTATACCCTGCAATGCTACAGGGGTGTAGTTGCCAAGGCCATGGGAGCCCACCTGTTGCATCAGCATGACCTGGATATGAGACATGAAATCAAAAGAGAACACTTTGAAACTTGATGTCTCATTGGCAGAAGGGACTTGCCTTGTTTCAAATGAGACTTTGGACTGTGGAATCTTGAGTTAATGCTGAAATGAGTTACAACTTTGAGAGACTGTTGGGAAGATATGATTGGTTTTGAAATGTGAGGACACCAGATCTGGGAGAGGCCAGGGGCAGAATGATATATTTTGGCTCTATCCCCACCCAAATCTCACCTTTTATTGTGATAATCCCCACGTGTCAAAGGTGGGGCCAGGTGGAGATAAGTGAATCATGGGGGCAGTTTCCCCCATATTGTTCTCATGACAGTGAATAAGTCTCACGAGATCTGATTATAAATGGGTGTCCTCCTGCACAAGCTCTCTCTTGCTTTCCACCATCTAAGACATGATTTTGCTCCTCGTTTGCCTTCTGCCATGATTGTGAGGCCTCCCCAGCCATGTGGAATTGTAAGTCAATTAAATCTCTCTTCTTTATAAATTACCCAGTCTCGGGTATGTCTTTATTAGCAGCATAAGAGCAGACTAATACAGCTGCTATCAAATAATATTTCTGACTTATGATTTTTATTCTATTGTCTTTTTCTGGCTACAACTAAAGGGATTGTGAAAGATCATTTGAGTGTATCTTAAGTAAGCAAGACATGTATACTCACGGTCATTCTCATGACATGAGCTTGTTACAGATGGCATGCTGTTTATTATTGTATCTATTGCTAATCCCCTCCATCTCACCCCTATTAAAAAAATCTGGTGGAAACATAGTTTATTTTCTTAAGCAGATACAAAAATTGACAAAAAATATTCTTTATTTTCCGAGTATTTCTCTGTGTTTTCTATAATTTTGTTTTCCCTTCTCTCTGCTCTTTCTAGTTTATTTTTTCTTGTAGAGTTAATGGTTAATTTTTTTTCTAAATGTCATGAAAATTACTGACATTTTATTTTCTAATTTTGGAAATTTGGTATAGAAACACTTAGATAATATTTATGATAGAACAATGAAGTAGTATTTAATTTATATACACATTTTCTCAATTTTCTTACCTGTGTTTTTGTCGTATTAGCTCGAATCATCAGATATTATTATTAATCATAGCCTGTTTAAAATAAACTTGTTTTATCCATTCCACTACAGTATCCCAAAGATAACAAAGGTTGTTTTTTAAAATTAGCAGGCATAAGGGCATAAAGAGAAGAGAGATGTTGGAAAACTCACTTAGAAGAACAAGGCAGAAGTGAGAAAAATCATTGAAATATATGTAACATATACATACTCAACTCAGTTTAGTGAATGAGACTGCTACAATCATTGTTTTCATTTTAGAATGGAATATAACAAAATGAAAAGTCTAAACCAGTTCAAATTAAATTATAGTAGACCCACCTTGTCTGTGGAGGTGGGTCTTATCTGTGGGTCCCTGAAACTGTGGAGAGTACCAATCCCTGTATATACAATGTTGTTGTCTATACATATATACCTATGATAGTTTAATTTATGAATGAGTAACAGTAAGACATTAGCAACAACAATAATAAAATAGAACAATTATAACAGTATGCTAGCATCACTACTCTTGTGCTTTGGGACAATTATTAAGTAGAATCAGAGTTACTTGAACACAGCACTGATACAACTACAGTCAATCTGAAAACCAAGGAGGCTACTAAGTGACTCGCAGGTGAGTAGCATTTAAAGTGTGGGTATGCTGGAGCAGGAAATGATTCACGTTTCCAGCGGAACAAAGTGGAATGATGGGAACTGCCAGAGTGGTGCACACTTTAAAAATCTATGAATTGTTTCTGAAATTCTGTATAAATTTATTTCTGGAATATTCCACTCAATATTTTTAGAGCATGGTTGACTGCAGTTAACTGCAACCACAGAAAACAAAACCACAGATTGGAGGAAATGATTGCACAAACATGGCAAAGTAGGTATGCAAAATAATTAGTTACATAACTGCTAGGCCTTATCCTTACTGTATGTAATAAACTAAATTTCACCTCATTAGAAAAATAAAGGCCTATGAAACGTAAACCAAAAAGTAACTGAGGCAGATTGTAATTGATTGGAGGTTTATTTTGCCAAGGTTTTAGATGCACCCAGGAAAAAGAAACACAAATTAGAGTAAGATCTCTGACCTGTGCTTTTTCCATAGATGGTTGTGGAAACTTCAATGAAAGGTTAAAAGCAAGCAGTAAGGGAAGAAGAAAAAATAAAGGAGAGAGGGTAGGCAATGAGGTAAGTGTTTATATTATTGTGAGACTTTGATTAGTGCTCAATCTACATTTTGCATGTGAAAAAGAAGGGAGTAAAGGAAAAAGTCAATTATGCTCTTGTCTTATACTCAGTAAATCTACATTTTGCATAGGATAAACTAAGCATGTAAGATTACAGGTATCTGCTTGCGAGCAAAAGGAAGGTAGTTTTTTTGTGTGACTTAGTTCCCAAGCTAAATTTTGCCCTTGACATAGCGAATTTGGAATACCAAGACTTTTTTTTTTTATTTCACAAACATCGCTATCTTAAAAGAAACATTATGTATAGATTCCAAATCTTTAATTCATACATCAGGTATGTAACATATTACCTTCTAGGTTATATTTTGGAACACTTACAAGCTAAATAAATATACAAATATACAGAAAAGTACTAGTGTAGTTAAATTCTAAGCAAGTGCTCATTGAGGAGCTTATGCTAATAATTTCAGTACAATGGGATATATATAATGATACCAGCAGCATAGATTTAGAATTAAAATAAAGAAATTAGTATAAACATTGATTAAAATATACGAAGGGAGCCAGGACAAGCTTCAGAGAAGTGATCAGAGAAAAAAAGTTCAAAGCTATCAGTTTTATGTCCTGTGATCATGAGAACTGATATAACAAGTTATTCCGTATTGATAATAGATTTTTCCTTCAGGCATAAGGACCTTTCTTTGACACAGGGGAGTGGGGGACACACCTGAATTATACCGATATATACAATAAAATATTATACAAAATATACAATAAAATATTATACAAAATATACAATAAAATATCTCATCAGAGTTTATTACTATGGAAACAGAATGATTTGAATGAACATTGCTTCATTCTTTTCCATAAAACTACTAACAAGATAAAACACTATATAAAAAATAACAAATAAGATTTGAAATTGTTCTAATATCAAAGTTGTTTATTTTATTTTCTAAAACTGTTGAATACCAGTAAATTGACCAGTTTTAATTAAAGTAAAAATAAATAAAATATTTTTATTATCTAGGATGATTTTTTAAAAATAGTACCAATTTTAACATTGAATCAGTTTTGATTTCATTAAACATTATTTGTCAAACTGGATTGTGTTCTATCCCTCTGTTTCTTCTCAGAGGCTACTGTCTTCAGATATGTTTTACCATCCACGTGATCCAAAGATAGAAGCACCAAGATTTTCTGTAATAAGTGGAAAATCATGTGCCCATAAGTCTATTTCTCTTTACCTGGTCTCTTATCAATAATATGAATTTTACATTAGAAATTGTTTTATAAAGTTATATGAGTCTTCTTAAATTATAATGCTCTTTTTAATGTTTACCAAAATCATCACCAAGAGTAGTCACCTTCCAAAATTCATTGGTCCGACAAAAACACACTAGAGTGAAGGGCCTGCTCCCATCAGAGCTTGCAGATAGCTGAACATGTGCAGGTTTTCAGATGAGAATCAGCGGCATGCAGGGAGGGTGGTGCATCCCAACTCCACTGGGACAGAAGCTCCTCTGCTCAGTACCTTTCTAGACCTTGCCCTATGTATGCCTTCATTTGACTGCTTATTAATATTTTTATAGGCCGGGCGCGGTGGCTCACGTCTGTAATCCCAGCACTTTGGGAGGCCGAGACGAGAGGATCACGAGGTCAGGAGATCGAGACCATCCTGGCTAACACAGTGACACCCAGTCTGTACTAAAAATATAAAAAAAAATTAGCCGAGCGTGGTGGCGGGCGCCTGTAGTCCCAGCTACAAGGGAGGCTGAGGCATGAGAATGGCGTGAACCCGGGAAGCGGAGCTTGCAGCGCCACTGCACTCCAGCCTGGGCTACAGAGCGAGACTCCGTCTCAAAGAAAAAAAAAAAAAAATTGTAATAAGCTGGTTGATGTGAAAAAATTAGATTTTATGAACTGATTAACTTAAAGAAGTAAAAATTGTTAATATTATATAAATTAGCCTTAATTTGTCATAAGAGAGCACAATGTTCTTAAATAAATTAAAGAGACTTCCTAAATATTTCCAAAGTAGTTCAACAATTGAAGTATCTGTAAACACACAATCCAGGACTGTTGATCTTTCCATATATGCACAAACTTCATAATAATGTTGGAAAAATGAATTATTTTAAATTGGAAAATGTATAAGATTTCAAAAAGTTTCTGTACATCTGAAAATAATTGGTAAAGCACTAAAATATCAGCTAGAACCCGGGCCCTTACACTGTATGAATTTAAAGAAGTAGATTCGTCTCTCAGCAATGAATTTGTTCCATTTTTTAAATGTTTGTAGTCTTGTTTGTGTAGCCTACTGGGCAAGTGTGCACTGTAAGTGAATATGACATATGGCAACACATTATACTATTGTCTCTCACACTGAGATAAAATATTCTGAAATCTACATATTATAAATAAAATAGGTATATATATTATATATGCACATACATTGTACATATATAATAAATATACATATATACTACACATATATAATTACACATATATAATAAATACATGTGCATATATAATATTTAAATATTGTATATATGTACATATACAATATTGTATACAATATTATGTATGTACTATATATAATATTATGTATTATACATTATGTAATATTGGAGATGTATGTATAATACATAATATTGTATACACATATAATATAGAATACATATGTGTATGCATAATAATATACATCATATATAACATATATTATATATTATATATGATGTATATATGTATGTATAATGTATACATTACAAAAAGTATATGTATATTATATATGTACATATTATGTATACTATATACATTAATATATGGCACGATTACAACTTCTTTATTCTCTACTTGGAAACCATTGAGAAGAGGAAATTTCTTTCTACTTGTTACCATCATTCAAGAGAACAGCAAACTATATATTGAAGTAGGTAAAACAGACCTTCTGATACTAAATATGTACACGGTATGTCTATTTCCTTTTCTGCTCTTTGTTATGTGACCCTCCCTGTCCATCCCAAGTGTTGTGAGTTTTCTTGTATTTTCACTTTCCCAAATTTATTTCTTCCTGTACTTAAGCCCTATATCGATGTATCATTATATGTAATCATTTCCCCTGTGATTTTATTTCTTTTAGTTTCTTAAGGGCATAATTTATACATTTCAAAAGATATATAAGCAAGCCTAGTGACTAAAATTTAATTAGTGCCATGCCAAAATTTATTTACTTTTTTGAGAAAATAATGAAGTCTTCAAATGGTACATTTTAGCTGATGTCATAGCCGTACAATAAATGCATGACGATTTTGCCATTAGACTAGGAGGAAATGCAGACAGTGTTGACCTAAATATAAAAATATTTTCGCTTTACTTCTAAGGACAAAGTAATATTAAATAGTTATAATTAATATTATAACTGTATTTTAGCATAGATTTGTAATTGATGCAAAACCATTAACTTTTCCTTAAGTAGATATAAGTAAACAATTGTGAGGTACTTAATATTGGAGATGTATTTCCATTTGCAAGAGTAATGAAGTAATTACTTAACAGAAAGGAGCATTACTAGCCTGAGTAACAGTAGAATGTTTTCTTGAGATGCAGTAGTTTCAGTTATAGTTTCACAAATTTTTCATCTTTTTTATAAAAATACAATTCAAGACCACATTGTTATTTCATCATATGCTATTATTTTCTTAAATGATTTTTATGATTTTATACTATTTATAAAAATTCAAATGACACAAACATAGTGACATCCAACTAATTTTTGCCTTTGGCTCTAATTTAATATTTTTGCTGAATATTAATTTTTATACTTAAAAACAATAAGTTTTGCAGGTATTTCTTCTAACGTGAGTAAAGGGTTCTGCCCAATCAATATTTTTCCCTAATAGTCTGGGCAGTAACTTCGTATAAGTGAACAAGGCAACTGTGGTATTTCTCTCCAACTTCTTTTAGCATCTTTCCCTTTATTAGGGACAAACTTCAGAACATATCAATCTTGTCACTAAAAAACACAAATAAAGAGAGCAAAAAATTGTTACTTGTGTAACTGTATTTTACAATAGCTCTAAAGAAACTGAAGATTGACACTGTAATTATGAAAATAAGTACAGTTCAGCTGACTAGTGCCTAAACTATTAGTCATTAAAATAAGAAAGAGACATATTATTTAGAGAAGTCTTACTCATTTGCTGATATTCAAATAATACCCAAGCCATATATACAACAGATTAACTGCTCTGTTTTATGCATCATAAAAGATTGCATTTCTTTTTTAAATATGCAGACTATATGAAAATTGTGATTTCTTACAAAAAATTGTAGTGGTAAAAAGTATATTTCATATATGTACTTATCTCTGTCCATCTACCTATACTCAAAAAAATGGATTTATTCAACCATATTTTCTGAAATAGCTCATCAAATTCATATTAGGTAGTCCCTTGCCTACGTGAATCAAATAGAAATTTGTGACAAATATGTGGATAAATGTTGATGTCATATTGAAATTCATATTTAAATTGATACTACTAATGTATTTTCTAAATGATAATGAATTAACATTACAGGTTGTGAAAGAAGGCAAGCTAAAGATGTAGTATAATTATTTATAAGGCTCTGGAAATTAAAATAGAACAAAAAATAATCTGGATTTTTTACAAATTCCTAACAACCCACACATTACATTCATTTTCTTTTGTTACCTGTCAAAGTTCAGCATGAAACTCATTAAAAGCAAAGAAGCACTTGGCATCTTTTCTAGTGACATGAAAAAGACTATAAAAATTTAATACTGTGGCACAATTTTACTTAACAGTCATCTACATTTTGGTTGCAAGTAAAAATGCTTTCAAGTGTATTAATATAGTGGAAGATAATTTTCCTAAACACATTTTGTTTAATTGTAATTCTGTGTTCAATAGCATAAGATAAATGGAGAACTTGTTATTTTCCTACTAAATAAGGGTTATGTACTTTAGTGTATATCTGTGGGTGTGCGTTTGTGCGTTGCATTTGTGTATATCTTGATTGTAAGTAGTAAAATCAGGGCATTGCTTGAGAAATCGTTATACCTGAGCCCAATTACCTGTTAATGGTGAGGCATATAAACACAATTTTCAGCAGGTTTTGTTTCTAACATTGATTGCCATTCCTGACTCTCCAATTTCACTTCTTCTCTTTTTTTGCCGTTTTCTTTTCTTTTACCTCAATTTTCTGTTGAATAGTAACTCCAACATAGGATCTGGAACCACAGTATCTAGATGATCTGAGGGACTGGATGAAGAATATCATGTAAGTGAGAAATTTGTTTTCCAATAGGCCAAAACTTTAGTATGTGTCATTTTTAAATGTAAACCAAATTGTGTCTGGGACAGGTTTCATTCAATTTAGAAGTTTATTTTGCCAAAGTTAAGGACATGCCTGGAAAAAAATTAAGGAGCCCAAAAACCATAGGAACAATCTGGTCCCTACCTTTTTTCGAAGATGATTTTGAGGGCCTCAATATTTAAAGGGGAAAAGCAGGCTGGAAGGGAAAGAGGAAGGTATGGTCCCGTACTGAGTCCATGTGTTGTTGCAAGAGAAAAGGAGCAGATACAGGAAGTCAATTATGTATTTGTCTCGCATTCAGTAAATTGACACTTGACATAAGGTAAAGTGAACATAGACCAAGCTACCTGCAGACAGATATATCTGGCCTTTTATCTGTAGCTATCTGCTTAGGAAGAAAGAAAAGCCAATTTCTTGCATGACTCAGCTTTCAGCCTAAGTTTTTGCTTTTGGCATAGTAAATTGGGATCCTGAGATTTTCTTTTCTTTTCACAGTAATAAGTTAAAATGTGTTTTCCTCCTTCTCAAAAAGTGCTGAATCAAATAACGTTAGTGGATAACTTGAGGAAAGTAAATATATCTAATAGAAAATTAACATAATATAGTTATTTAAAAAATAGACTGTGGAGTTACATATGGTTTTGCATTCTGGTTCTTCTCACTAATGGTGATTTGCCATCAATTCTACTACTTATCCTCTCAAAGTCTCAGCTTTATCTGTATAAAATGAAAATGATTCCTTTATTCAATAAACACTTTACAGCTTTAAATGGTAAAACTATGGTAGAGTCTACAATAACCAATTTCTACTTCACTGAACAGATTACACAATAGAACCAATATCCTACTTACTCATGATTAGTCCTTTCATAGGCTAATCTCTAGTAAATGCTCTCAATTCAGCTATCATAGGTCAATTCCATCTACTTTAAAATCTGTTTACACTTACTGCATTTGTGATTATAGTTACAACACTTGAGTGACTATATCTGTTATCTATTGCCATGATAATGTTGCATAATGAGCAACTTAAAACATTAGTGGTATAAAATAATAAATTCTTATTTGATTCATGGGGTCTAACTGTGAGCTTGGTTGGGGTTTCTGACTCAATCAAACATTTGCAGTCAATTAACAGTTGGCTTACAGCTGTCCTCAAGTCAGTGGTTGGCTGACTGTCAGCTGGTCTAAAATGGCTACAGATGGCATAATTTGGGCAATATTGCCCTGCCTCGTGTCTATTTTTCATCTTCCTCCTGGCTACCTTGGGCATAGTTATGACCGAGTTGCACATGAAAACAAGAGTATGCAAGTGCTTCTTCAAGTCTCTGTTTGCGTCATATCTGCTGACATCACACTGGCCAAAGAAAATTATATAACCCACCAAGAAATCAGAATAAGGGAGCAACAACAGTTTTTGCAACAAAAGGAATGCATACAGGTATAGGTGAAGAACTGGGGCTACTTTTACAAACTACTATGGTTTATGGTCTAATAGTAGTTATTTTCCTGCATTCAAAATATGCACATCCTAACTCAGGATACTCATAGTCTCATCCAATCGTAATCAAGCTCAGAGTACAGAATCATAGGAACTGTATCAAGTCTGGATGTGACACCCCCAATATAGAGAGTTATGAACTAAATAGACAATGATGAAATAGGAATAGTATAAATACAGAACAAATTATCATGCAAAAGAGGAATGAATTGAAAACATTTAGCAGTCATTAGCTCTAATGTCTTGTGGGGTAAATGTTGCCATGTTCCTCTCATTATGGGATGGGAAATGTTGTTTAAGCCCCAGTTCTTCTCCATTCCCCCGTACGTTGTTCCGCAGCACTCTTGAATCTGTTTGTTAGAAGGGAGTTTCTTTGCAACATCATCCTCTTTGTTTATTTCTAAAAAAGTATTAGGAAATATGCCTTTTGCTTAACTTTCTCAATCTACTTTCTTTCCATAAAATGATGAGAAGCTTTCATAAATCTTAACCAATCTTAGTCTCTTAACATAGGCTCATTGTGCTTCTATATCAAGGTCTCAAAAATTCTTGACTATTAAAAAATGCTCTCAAGTTCTACTCGATGTGACAAAAGTTAACACAAGAGTTCTTTCCAGGACCCTTTCTCTAGATTGAATCACTACTAATTTTCACATGGTAATATACTGTAGAAAACACCCTTAATATTTCTTTTTTTCCAACTTTTATTTCAGGTTCAGGGGTACGTGTGCAGATTTGTTACGTGGGAAATTTGCATGTCCTGAGGTTTGGTGTAGAGATTATTTCATCACCTGGTAATGAGTATAGTACCTGATAGGTAGTCTTTCTATCACCCCCCTTCCCATTCTCCACCCTCAAGTGGGCCCAGGTGTCTATTGTTCCCCTCTTTGTGTTCACGTGTACTCAATGTTTAGCTTCCACTTGTGTGAGAATATGTACTATTTGGTTTTCTCTTCCCGCATTAATTAGCTTAGGATAATGGCCTCCAGCTCCATACATATTCCTGTAAAGGATGTGATCTCAATCTTTTTTATGGCTGCATAGTATTTCATGGTAAATATATACTCTATTTTCTTTTTACTCAATCCGCCATTGATGGGGATCTAGGTTGATTTCATTTCTTTGCTTTATTTTATTTTATTTTTTTCTTGAGACAGAATTTGCTTTTGTTACCCAGGCTAAAGTGCAATAGTGTGATCTCAGCTCACCACAACCTCCACCTTCTGGGTTCAAGCAATTCTCCAGCCTCAGCCCCTCGAGTAGCTGGGATTACAGGCATGCACCACCATGCCTAGGTAATTTTGTATTTTTAGTAGAGCCGGGGTTTCACCATGTTGGTCAGGCTGGTTGCAAACTCCCGACCTCAGGTGATCTGCCCGCCTCGGCCTCCCAAAGTGATGGGATTACAGGCGTAAGCCACCGTGCCCGGCCTTCTTTGCTATTTTGAATAGTGCTGTGATTAGCATGCATGCATGTGTCTTTATGGTAGAACAAATCAATTTATATTCCTTTGGGTATATATCCAGTAATTGGATGGCTGGGTCAAATAGTATTTGTGTTTTAAGTTCTTTGAGATACCTCCAAACTGTTTTCCACAGTAGCTGAATTAATTTACATTTCCACTAGGAGCGTATAAGCATTTCCCTTTCTGTACATTACCAGCATCTGTTATTTTTTTACTTTTTAAAGCCATTCTGACTGGTGTCAGATGGTATCTTATAGGTTATTTTGATTTGCATTTCTCTAATGACTAGTGATGTTGAGCAGTTTTCTTATGTTTTTTGGCCATGTGTATGTCTTTAGAGAAGTGTCTGTTCATATCCCATTTTTAATGGGATTGTTTGGTTTTTGCTTAATTTGTTTAAGTTCCTTGGAGATTCTGGATTTTAGATCTTTGTTGGATGCATAGTTTGCAAAATTTTCTCCCATTCTGTAGGTTCTGTTTACTCTGTTGGTAGTGTATTTTGTTCTATAGAAGCTTTATAATTTAATTAAGTCTCATTTGTTAATTTTTGTTTTTGTTGCAATTGCTTTTGGAGTCTTCAGCGTTAAGTCTTTGCCAGGGCCTGTGGTATTTCTTAGGTTTTCTTCTAAGATTTTTATAGTTTTAGGTTTTGGTATCATTCTGATACCAAAACGTGGCAGAGACACAACAAAAACAAAACTTCAAACAAAACTTCAGGCCAGTATCTCTGATGGCCATAAATGCAAAAATCACCCCCTGCCCAAACTCTAGCAAATGCTTAATATTTCTAGAGTCTATTGTATACAACTGAAATGTCCAACGTGGCACTGCGGTAATTCTTTCAAAGGTCTTAACAAAAAGTGTCATACCCAAACCTTTGGTTCTATTGTTAGCCTGAGGCTATGTCTTAGTTGGATATATTTTGTTATTGTTAAAGGCTAGATTAGAGAAACAGTTTTAATTATCATTCTAGTAAATCCCTGAATCTCTGTATTCCCTCTAAATTCTGCTTGTAAACTAGCCATGTTTTTTCTTAGACTCTATCATTCTTTTATAAACTTATAGAGATTTTGTGAAAGCAAACCTATGTATTATTCTGCTTGGAAAACTGTTTACTTAGGCACTGAAGTTTACTAGATACTTTTGTATTTTTGAAGTTACTACAAGTGACTAGAAAACCATAATGTTCCACTCCACTTGACTAAATTTTAGATAGGTAACTTTCTGACTCTTGGCCCCCGTTCTCCTTTACCTTGGAATATTTATTTTAGCAAATTTGGAATTCAAAATTATTTCTGTGTTCCTTTGATATATAAATCTCTTATAAAGCTTCTTGCCAGTTTGACAATCCGAGAATGTCTTTCTCAGTGATCTACTAGCCATCCTTTGAAATTTAATCATTAAGGAAAATAGAGCCCATATATCCCAGTTTTTGTGGAAGAGTAGAAACCTAATGTCAGTGGTTTCCTCTCTCCCTGTTGTAGAACTACCTGCTGTCTTGAAGATAGAAGAAAGAGTACTTCTTTTGGTAAAGACAATTAGCAAACACACGTGGCTCACTATCCCCCGCCCCAACTCTTAGCACCTCTCTGGCTACTTGATCTGTGCTCTCTTCTCTGTTGGTGGTAAGAGTATCAGAATAAAATCAACTTATTTGGGGGCATCTTGTCAGGTGCAATTTTTTCTTTAACAGAGGTTAGAGTTTTCACAAACATTTAGCCACCACAGAATGTGATTAGTCATTTTATAGTCTCTTCGAATAGTTTTCTCACATTTTTCCTTCTACTTCACCATTTTTTCTTGCTTTTGGGTACCACTCAGGCATAATGCTTATGCAATTTTTTAGGTTTTATTTGTTTATTTTAATTGCCATTTGCTTTTGGCACTAAACTCTTCATCAACTGTATAGGACCACATTAATGATGGGTGAAAAACCACCTTGCAACCTCGTGGCATTTAACAATCAAGGTTTATTCATTTCATGGTTCACTAGGGTTCAGCTGAATTGGGCTGCTCTTGGCTAAATCTGGCTGAGCTCATTCATGTTTCTGTAATCAGCTCTGGTTTGGCCAGGCAGTTCTGTAAAGACTGTTGGCTTACATCATATGTGTAGAGGTCAGCTGTTTATCAGATTATTTAGAAAGACCTCAACATGTACTACAGAGACAATGTGTCCATGTGTCTTCCATTTTCTATCAGGTTAACCTTAGGCATGTTTCCACAGCCATTGCAGAGGTATGCAGAGGTAGTGCAGGCGAGTCTTAGAAGCACTTCAATTTTTATTTTTTAGTTTTGCCTGTCACAACTGCTTATATGTCATATGACAAAGGAAAATACATGGTTGAATCCAGAGTTAGAGTGGGAAGCCTCTACATGATTACATTGTGTAAGGCAGGAATGTAGGGATTGGTGAAAATTGGGATATCAACATAATAAATCTAGCATAACAGTGCAAATCGATAAAAATATGTATTATAAAAATGACCAGATAAATGTTTCTTTGAATGCTGTGAAAGATTTAATAAAGATAATTTCCAAATAAAGATTATCTATTGAATTAAATAAAAAACGACAATTATAAAACATTGAGAATATGTATATAAACTTGAAGGACACTTTTCTCATAGTAATTCCCAAATGACTTTCCATTCTTAATCATTTTATAGAGATTAAAAATGGCCATCAAGGAAGGTGACTTACGGATACGATTGACCTGAGGTAAAAACAAGGGAAAATCTAATTAGCAGATCCATATCGAATGAAATATTTTAGTAATATATCCAAAAAGTGGTGAATAAGTGATCTAGTTTTAAATATAATTTTTATGATGTAGAGTTTTTTAAAAAATTGTAGTTTGTTTAAATTGATTTTTATCTGCATGCACAAATGCATATGTGTCCTTATTTTAGTTATGAAGAGAGCTTCTACTGTGAAGTGTTAAGTACTGTGCTGGCATGTGATACGGACTCACTACACTATGTGTTAGATTCTGAGAGTAATGTTTCTTTAAGATATCCACTGTCCTTCAGCACATTTAGGAGATTACTACAGATTTTCCTTTGTAAATTTTGATATAAAATTTTTGTACATGTGTTTACCTAAATGTGTAATCCTGTTCCTTAAATTTCTTTCCATTTAAATTCCCAACCCTTTTTGCTTAGTAATTACGTCTCAAGTTTAATCCCAGATCCTAATGTTACTTCAGCCTCTACCTTCAACCACTTGTAACTGCTTTTTCTTCAGCTTTCACAGTGTACTTGGAGCTCTTTTATGTTATTGAACTCTTTATTTCTCCTTATATTTTCATATGTCTCTGATGTTTATAAATTGAATGATGAGGAAAGACCTGATCTCTTGCCTAGTGTAATCAGGGCTTGGATAAAATAGCAATTCAACATAGCAGAGCATTGATGTGACCAGGTGGCTATATTGCATGTCCTATAGCTGATCAGGACATGAAATGGAGGTTTATAGGAAATCAACTTCTTTTCCTGGAAGGCACCTTGGAGTAGAGCAGCTTGAACTTAATGCTGACCTTTCTGGTCTCTTCATTGATCCCAAAAGGTGCCCTCTAAGCAAACTATCTCTTCTTTCAGCAATTCTGTATAATTTCTAATGGGGCTGGCTGAGATGTTATTTACTGATTTTGCTGAAGGAAAAGATTGTAAGGATACTACTGCCAAGGTAAAGATCATGCCTTTCTGAGGTAAACTGTGATGGCCATGTGTAAGAAAGACAAACAATAAAAACAGTGGGCTGTCTCTTGATGGCAATGGTTTAGCTATGCAGACATTCACAGCTACAATGTGAGAGCTAAAGCAAGGCTTACCTGAACCTGCAGCGTTATTTTCAAGTGGCTTCTAATTATCTCTGGCAAAGTCAGCTGCATGACTTGCTCAGCCTTGTGCCTCAGATCCGTTGTTGACAGTCAATTTCACTGGGAGACACCACAGCTCTAATAGGCAAAGCAATGTTGCTAATACAACCTGCAATAGCTATTTGGTCTTCTGAGGTAGATCCAGCTTGTTGGCAGATACAGGGAGAGTTACAAAGATAAGACTACCAAGAAGCACCAAATAAAATAAAGTAAACTGGGTAATGTTTCTCCTATGAAGACGAAGACGCACTTTCAAGAGAGTATGCAGCTTACCCTCCTTCCCACAATTTTAAATGCTCTCTTCTTTCTAGGTGAGACATTTCCTAAAAAAGGTTTATTAATCTCTGCACTATTGACATTTTGGGCCAGAACATATATTTTTTTTTTGGTCATGATATGCTATTATAGGATGTTTAGCAGCATTCCTGGCCTCTATTCAGATCCAGTAACAGCCCCTATTATTATAACCAAGGTGTCCCCTGACGTTGCCAAGTGTCCCTTCAGTGGAGACAAAAATCACCACCAGTTGAGAACCAGTATTCTAGAAACATTCTTACCATACCCTGTAGCCATGATAGTAACCTCACAGCAGGGTTCAAGAGGTCATTTAATTACCACCAGATTATCTCACCCTCATGGTCAAAAAGTAGTCATAAAATACTAATTTGCACTAGCACTAAGTTTACAAAAATTAGCACATTACCTATGGTAGAATTACAGCGATGGGACCCTTGTAGCACAGGACTTAGATAATTTGCCATCAACAACCAGGCAGAAGAAAGCAACAACTTCATGTGAGTGTTTCCTCAGCCCTACCATGTGTAAGCCATATTTATAGGCCAAATGAGGAAGTCAGGATAGAAGAAAAAAAATGAAGATTCAGGGGGCATCTGATCCTATGGGTACGTGTTCTATTTCTAGCCCTAGATCCCTATATCACAGTTGTGTTACTCCTGTCATTTTCCCACTCATAAACTACTGGGATAACAGGCAGCTGAAAACAGATGGATTACCCTATAAGTAGTTTTTTCTATGTTTTTCTCCCCAAAGTGGAATACATTTGAAGGTGAGAGGTGGTGTTATTAATACTTATTCTGAGACAACAGGTATAAATACTATGTTCCTGGAAAGGATGTTGTGGATGACCCTATCCAGTAAGGGAAAGCAGGCAGGCCCAGCCTTTCATAATTGACTTCCCCAAACTAGGCTAGGCCAGAAGGGTCCTGTTTTACACTTCTCTAAGGTCGGTAAGAGGATACAAAGACAAGCCATCTGATCCCGTGGGTACCTGTGCTTACTTATTAGATGCTTTTTTCTCTCTCTAAGGATATTATTGAAATATACATATTTTTTGTTTCTTCTTTCTCCTTCAAGTTGCTTTTTTCCCTTTTGTTTCATCTCTGACTTTGATATAGTAGCTCAATTAATAGTGTGGGGCGTTTTGTCTGTCCTTATTTATGGGAGGGTCAGTTAAAAGTTAATTGGAGAGTCTCTGCCTATTGCTGGGTAAATTGTGGGATTTACTAGTATTGTTTGTTCATTAGGGAACCCTTATGTTACTTCATGTAAGATTGTTTTTTCCCCTTTGGATGGTGATATCCTAGCCTCATCCACAATTAATGATATAATACTATATTCTAATACCTACATGTTATAAGTCTGGCTGCTATCTTTCCAGAAACCAAGTGAAAAGAGAGGGTGGGCACATAATCTTTGCAAGGTAAATTTAGATTAATTTCTCCCCTGTTTTTATTTTTTTTTCATTTTCCAAGACATTTTTTTGCCTTTCTATCATCTTTTTTCTTTGAAAAATATGTTTTATAAAAAGTCATTTTCTGTCACTAGTGAGATTTGGTGAATATGGAAGTAAAAGCATCATTTCAATCCACCTTGTTTATTCAGAAATCTTATCCTGATTTTCTTAAGGAAGAAGACACATTACAATAAATAAGAAATTGGAGGATTAAACTCTTCGTATTATAACAGTATCCCTCAGAAAGCCATCAGAACTGCATCCAGATATTTTTTACTACAGTGCCAAGTTACAAAATGAGGAACTATGATCAATTCAAGATGCTAACCTTCCAGTGAAACTCTATTAATACAAATCTACATATTAGTCTGAAAGATTTCCCAGAAACCCTAGTAATATCAAACAGTCAGTAGATTTTTTTTTTTTTTTTTTTTTTTACCGACACAAGTAAGCTCAATAGAGAGAAAAGCTTCAGTTACAGAAAGAGTGATTAAATCTCAGACCATTTGTATCACTACCTTGTAACTCATGAGGCACCAGCTGTTGACTCCAGTTTTATTGCTCATAAATGGAAGGGTATACATTAATATCCCTGCAGTATAAAATGCTCCCAAAGGTAGAGTAGAACTATCAGCGAATACATTTACATGAATTTCAAATTTTTTTAATTCAGTGTACGCAGACACTTTCTGTGTATTATGTCTGACATATATTTTAAAATAACTTGATGTCTTGGTCAATACTAATGTTTTTAAGCTGTGCATTTTATATTCTAAAATATTGTATTGTTAAGTCTCTAGCTACAGGAGAGAGAACATGAAACTGGTCTTCAGTTGTTCAGCATTTAAACAAAAACTTTTTTTCCTTTCAACTTATTCTTTTGATTTTAAGAAAGCATAACTCACTTATTCAATCCTTAGACCACATGTGTCAGATATTTCAAGTTATGCTTTTCTCTACTCTGTCATGTTAAACAACAATACTCCAATTAAGTATGGTGAAATATTAGAAGTGTGCTCCTGTTCTTACTTTTCCTCTGATAGGCTCTGACTGTTTGCATAAATAAACCATATAAATAAAAATGATGCCAAACAAAGGTATTTCTACTGCTTAAGTAAGTTAAGGGCAGTGGGAAAGTAGGAAGTCTCCATTAACCAAAAGCCTGAGGCTGATCAATCACAGGTTCCTGTCCTTTGCAGGGACATGGATGAAGCTGGAAACCATCATCCTCAGCAAACTAACACAGGAACAGAAAACCGAACATTGCATGTTCTCACTCATAAGTGGGAGTTAACAATGAGAACGCATGAACACAGGGAGGGAAACATCACACAGTGGGGCCTATTGGGGGGTTGGGGGAAAGGGAAGGGAGAGCATTAGGACAAATACCTAATGCATGTGGGGCTTAAAACTTAGATGATGGGTTGATAGGTGCAGCACACCACCATGGCACATGTATACCTATGTAAGGAACCTGCACGTTTCAGCAGGATTCCTCTTTCTTTTATTAGAGCACACGTGTAGTGTAAATTCATTTTATTTTATGTAATAATTAAAAGGATCAAATAATAATAAAATATAATCTACAGATATAATATGTGCTCTTTAAAGGTTATGTGACCTAATGCCATTGCAAAAATGAACAAGTTCTTTTGGCATTGTATGATATCAATTCTGTTGAAACTATCCTTAATCAAGATGTAAAATATTAAGTGTTTTGATTTTTTAAACTTTGCTTTCTCCAAATATTGCTAAGAGACATCATTTCTAATGTTTCTAAACTAAGTAAACATAGAGTTAGAAATCACTCTTTACTTAGAAAATCCAGACTGATATATATGATATGCCTAGTCTCTAGCACCAGCACAATATCAGTTTTGGTAATGAAAAAGAAAGCCTGAAAAAAAATATGCATCTATAGGAATTTCAGACCTCAAAATGTATGTGCAAAAATAGATAATATTGTTTAAAAAGATGTCAGCATCTGATTTCCTGTAGTAATTTAGTGAGTAAATTGTTTTATTTCACCTGAAAATAATGATGGCATAAACCTCCTTTCTTATTTTTAATCACATTTAAATTGTTTCTGATTTTAGCATAACCATGTTCTTCAACAAACTTATGTTTCATCCTTAACTGATTAAGACTTGAGGGATTCTTGTCCGCATTGCATCAGTCCATTCTATTATCTCTTTAAAATTTCTACAGGTCAAAAAATATTTTGCATCCCTCATAAAAGTGATTTTACATTTAAATGCAATTCATTCTGCTAAAAACTAACCCTTGAATAAAGAGTGATTTTATCCTGATTGTAAATATAGGGCTACAGAATTGTGTCAATTACATACCTTAAAGCATTTAAATTAAATGAAATACAATGCTGCATAATACTATCCATCTACTCATAGTAAGATTATCTTTAATATTTTTTTTTTTACCAAACTAAGCCCAATTATTTTTTCAAAATGTTTTAGTGCCAACAATATGGGGAAAAAATGAAAAGAACATAGTCTTCCAGAATAGATTATATCTTATAAATGTACATAAGCTGCTGCAATGTAGATTTTATAGAGAAATATAGATCTTATGCTATTACGAACATAAATTTACTTATATCAATTTTAGCTTTGTGCTTAAATAAATAATTTAAAACAATTTATTACCCTGCTACCCATTTAATTGACCTCTTTCCTATTGCTTACATCAAATTATATGCATTAAAAATGATAACTATTATTTAATTTGACATGATAATCGAATTACAGACAGTGTTCCCCACCACAGGATCAAGATTAGTTTTATAGATCATACATTTATAGATTTAATTTGATCACGATTGTAAAAAATGTTTGCAAGCAATTGACAGCAGAAAAACTCAAGGCAAATAAATCATCCTGAAATAATTTTGGCAAAGCTTTATTTTTTCCTAAATATTATTTCTCTTATAGAATCTGTTATCTTTGTTTGCAAAGAAAGGGTACTCATTTACACAAGTGCCTTTATGAGGATCATTTGAGATGTAAGTGGACAGAAAACCATCCCAGTAACTACACAGTTCAGTCTTTTGAAGAATAAAAATGTCATTTAAGATACAATAGAGTTTCAAGATCTCTAGTCTGACAGTTGCTCTGATTACTCAAAGTTCTAGCATTAGTTCCTTTAGAAGAAAACATTCATTGATCACTATTCTTGTGACCCACCATGGTGGATATTCAGTCACTTTTTGTCTCTAATATATATATATCTTTGATGAGTAAAATTTTGGCATAAATAGTGAGGATTTATCATCTTATTATTCTCATCAAGTCCTTTAAATTTTTACTGGAGGTTGTAGTATGCCATCCCAAAACTCTTTTAGTACTTATATCCCCAGCTTCTGACCGTATTGGAAGCTAACAATGCTCAGCCGAATCCATCTCCGGGAATTGTCATCAGTCAGGAAGATCTAATTTTTCCTGGGTCACTCCTTTCCAATACCACTCTAACGATTGGTCTCTGCAGTGGTACAAAGGTCTGACTTTCTTCCTCAGGGAATAATTCCATTCTAAGTCTATAGCACCCTGTCAGATTAACTGAGGCTGTTCGTCTTGCTGCATCTCAGTTCATCTCCTCTCTGTGTCCCATTATACTTCTTTCTTACAGATGTTGGTCCAGCACAAAAATCTCCTCATAGAGTCTATTTCCTAGAGAAGCCAATATAAGACCTTTGGTACTAGGAGTGCTCCAAGGTAGTAGATATTAAGGTGAGACTTTGGACATGGATCACCCACCAGCAGGCTGGTAATGAGGACATTATTATTGCTGAGGCAGGAAACATACTGGCGGGTGCAATGTCTTAATTTTTTTGAGAAATATTGGTGAAATATTAATGATAAAACTAAGATACTCAATGGTGTTGTTGGAGCAAACAATGGATCATAAATAGGTAGTGAAAGGTTGAAGATAACCACGTTTTAGGTAAAGTGTGAACATCATAGGAGTTATATTTATGAAAAAACTAGAGTGTGTAGCTTTTTTTTTATCCAGGATAAGATCTATGAAAACAGCTACTGCAGATGCTGAAACAAGAGAGGATGAAACAAGAGAGGATGAAACAGGAAGTTAGATTAAATTATGGCCTTAATTATACAGTAACTTGCAATTGAATCTGGCAAATGTGTTATTTTCCATCCTTATAACAAAGGAGGACCAGAAGCATTTCACAATCTCATGAGACAGAAAACAGTGCATACATATGATATTAATCCAGGATTAGTTGGATTAATATCTCCTGCCCTCTTGAGTAGACCCAATTGAGTCATAATATAGTCTCAATTGATATGGACAATCTATATAATCCACTAAATATCACATTAGTCAATAAGCAAGAATTGACAAGAAAATTGGAGGTAAGATTCGGTAAAACACGTTTGCTCCAGAACACAGGAGATGTAAATTTTTTTAAATTCAAGGCTTCGCTTTCTATGTGACCTTTTTTTTTTTTTTTTTTTTTTTTTTTTTTGGCAATCCAGGTGTCTAGAGGATATGGGGCCATACACTCTGAAGTAAAAGAGAAATCATTGCATTTACATGTCATACCAATAAAAAAGAAATGCCACATCTGATAGTCTTCTTCTGGTTCTGGAGGCAAGCAGCAGCATATTTCACACTTGTAAATAATACTGTACCACTTTTACATAAAAGACATAAAAGATTATCAGGTTTGAGTAGGACTCAAAATAGGAAAGGGCTTTAAGATCCAGATAATGATTCTCACAACCCTGTCATTTGATCAATATAACTAGACAGACATTAGAAATGTAACTTTTGTTTTTAGAATATTCTTTGTAAAGTTTATGGTAACCCTAGTATGAAAATCATGGTTTTGAACTTGTTGACTAATGGACCAGCTTTTAAAATATGTAACAAGTAATTGTATAGTGTACAAAAATATCTCTGATATGCTACAGGCCTGGCAGAGACAGAGAGTATGACTGAAGGACAGGAAGTGACCATGGGATCAGGTCTGCCCCATCATAAGCCAGGTTCAGTCACAGCCAACAAATCAGAGGTAGAGCTGGCCCGACAAGAATCTATTTTATGGTGGAATTGGTATGTTTAAGATCAGATGCAAGCAGAAGAGGACACAAATACACTGTATGAGTAGGTAGCCCCCATGTCATCCACTACTGTCACGCTGGAGCTTCTTCCTCAGTTCAAATCTATGTCTCCATTGGGTTTCCTTATGAGTAACAAATAAAGAAGGAAAAAGATAAAGCTTGCTTAATAGATGGGTTGCTCATCATAGAGTGCAAACTGATAAAGGACTGCTGCTGCACTAAAGCTAAAATCAGAAGTAGTCTTGAAGATCAATAGTTAGGAAAAAATCCTCCCAATAGGCACCATTTCACCCACTTTGTATAGAAAGATCAGGACAAGGTAAAAACATAGTCTGACTAATGAAAATGGTGAACAGCTTGGCTGGTTATTCCATAAGCCTAGAAAAAAATGGAATATTTAACATAGGAAGAAACAAGCTGATTAACTTATAGACGTGATCATAAAATGTGAGGATCTTTGAATCCCATGCTAATGTTCCCTAAATAGAATTCACTATGGAAGAGGCACTAAATAATCAAATAGACAGAATTACTAAGTCAGTTGACATCCTCTAGCATCTGCCATCAGCCTGTCTAGTTCTAGTACAATGGATGCATGCACTGAGTAATCATAGAGTCAGGGACAAAGGCTAAACATAGTTCCCAAACATGAGCTTTCATTTACCAAGGCTGATTTATCTAGATACGGTTGCATAACTATTCTGCCAGCCATAGGCCAATGCTGAACTCCTGACCTATAAACATACTTTGAAGGAATCAATTTCTTGGAGGAAGGTTGATCATATCAGGTTCATTCCACTTGAAAGACAAAGTGATTCGTGTTGGTTACAACTGATTTCCATTATGAACATGAGTTTGCATTTGTTGGCTGCAGAACTTTGGTGAGAACTTCTCTATCCAAGAACTACAGAGTGTTTTGACCTACTGACATAGGATCCTGTATAATATTATATTGAAACAAGGGATACACTACATAAAACATAAGATGAAGCCCTGAATACATAATCAAATCAACTGAATAAGTAACTAGTAAAGAACATCAATATTTGCCAACCTTCCCCAAAGTGTGACAAGTCAGAGCTTAGCACCAGAGTATATTTATTGGACTTCATGGCTTGTTCCAATGCTGGATGTGGTCCAAATGAGGGATTTCTGTTGTGCTTGAGTATCTGCAATAATCATGGGTAATATTATGACTTCAGGACTATAATACTGTGAACCATATTAGTCTAAGATAAATGACATGGAGAGATAGCTTTCTATTCCTTTCTCTTTTTAACCCCTTGACTAGTGTTGCCATCTACTCAGCTATGATCAGAGACTACTTCAAATTGTTCAACATTGCTTTGCAAAAGAAATTCCACCTAGCAGCAACAGCAGTTTTCCAGTTCTGCTTCTGCATGGGTGGCCCTGAGAGGAACACTTAAGTTGCACCATGCTTTGGTATGTTTTGAAAAGTGAATTGGGGAAAAGTGGGAGGGGTCTTTTGCTCACTTTCCAGAGGTGACCTCTGGAAAGGTCTTTTGTTAAAACCAGAGTCTTTGGTTAAAACCATGGCTAGTGGTCTTTCTGAAACAACTAATTACACAATGACAGACCTATATGCCTTTTTCAAATATGTAGAAATATATAACCAGGAACTAGGAATGCAACCAAGGGCACTTGGAAGGGTAATATGCCATATGATGCCAAATATTGATACATATAGGAGACAGAGAAATACTAGGCTGAAGAGGCAGGTTCCCTGGAAAATACCCCACCTTCAGGCCTGGAGAACTGTGGCCCTAAATGGGAACAGGTATTTGTGTTTTTGTGCCCCAAAACTTGCCTTTTGCCCTGCCATGTCCCCTATCCTATACCCATATAAACCCTGAACCCCAGGATCCAGGAGCAAATGAGCAGACGAGGAGATGGTGAGACAAGCAGATGAATGGCAGAATGGCTCAATAGAGAAAGACAGAAGAGGAGGAATGTTTGAACACTGAGAGGAGTTCAGCTGGGGTTGTTGGAGAGGAGTTTGGCTTCCAGATGGCCAAACTCCAGGGAAAGATCACCTTCCTACTCCATCCCCACTGTTGGCTCCCCATCCATCCTGCTGAGAGCCACCTCCACCACTCAGTGAAACAGAAAATCCCCCGCATTCATTCTTCAAATCTGTGTGTGTCCTGATTCTTCTGGGACTCTGGACGAGAGCTCAGGATACAGAAAGATATCACACTGGCTCTCTGCCCTTGCAAAAAGGCAGAGGGTCCGCTGAGTTGGATTAATGCTGAAGCCATCTGTGGACAGCAAGGCTAAAACCGCACACTGTAACACATTCCCACTTGGGTTCCTGCACCTGTCCATCTACGTGCTCCCCTTCCCATAAGGTGTTTCAGCAGCGGTGGCCACTGAAGAGATAAGCCACACCCCTGCCAAACATCCTGTGAGGGGGGTTGGGAAACTCTCCTATTTCAGTATGGCTTTGGTGGTAAAAAGGCAATTGCAGAGAGTCAAGCTGATGGCTTGGCACTATCACTACTAATAAAATAATACTGTACTTTTCACAGTTTGGTGCAGAGAACGCTAAAGATTCTGTATTTCTGAACATATTTCAGCACTGTAATAAAGGTACCAGAAATAAAATTCTTGGTAGACAATATGCTAAAATCTATTGAACCCAATTACACAATTACCCATAACGTTGCAGACACACTACAGGTTTGACACTAAAAAGGCCAAGGAAACTGTTGAGTGTTGAAGAGTTTGAGCAAAATAACTTACTTTTATCAGTGAAATGTGAGTGTTAATGACTGCGTTGGAAAGCTTTTGTGAGACCTGAAACCATAAATCTCTTAAAAGAAAACAGGGTAAATGCTACTTGACATTGGTCTTGGCAATGATTTTTTTTTTTTTAACATATGACACAAAAAACACAGGTAATGAAGGCAAAATAAACAAGTGAGATTGCTTCAAACTAAAAAGCTTCGGGACAGCAAAGGAAACAATCAATAAAATGAAGAGGCAAAGTACAAAATGGAAAGAAATATTTTCAAACTGTTTATCTGACAAATGGTTAATATCCAAAATATATAAAGAATTGCTACAACTTAAAAGTAAAAGAAAATAAATAACCTGATTAAAAATGGGCAAAGAACCTGAATAGACATTTCTCTAGAGAAGACATAAAAATGACCAAAAGACATATGACAAAAAGTATAAAAAACATCAACGCTGATTACTGGGGAACTATAAATCAAAGCCACAATGAGATGTCACCTCACACTTTTTAGGACGACAAATACTTAAAAAAAAAAATAAGTGTTGGTGAGGATGTGGAGAAAAAAGAATCCATGTGCACTGTTGATAGAAAAGCATACTGGTACTGCTTTTATGGAAAACAGTATGAATGCTTCTTAAAAAATTAAAAATAAAACTACTGTATTATCCAGCAATCCTACTTCTGGATATTCATTTAAAGGAAATGAAATCAAGATCTTGAAGAAATCTGCACTCTCATATTCATCACAACACTATTTACGATAGTCAAAATATGAAAAAAAAAACTAAATATCCACCAACAGATGAATGAATAAGGAATATGTGATATATACATACATTGAAATACTATTCAGTCTTAAAAAGAAGGAAATCCTGTCATTTACAACAGCATGGATGGACTTGAAGGACATTATGCTATGTAAAATAAGTCAATTTCAGAAAGACAATTACTATATGGAATCTAAAATTGTCAAATTCATTGAAGCAGTGAGTGAAGTGGTGGTTGACAAGAGCAGGAGTGAGGGGGGAATGGGTAGATGATGAAAAAAAGTGTTAGCAGTTTCAGTATGCAAGGTAAGCAAGTTCTGGAAATCTACACAGTATAGTCCCTATAGCTAACAATACTGATTTATGTACTTAAAATTTGCTAAGGGAGCAGATTTGTGTTAGGCGTTTTTGCCATTCACACACACACATACATACACAGCACACACACACAAAATAACAAAGGGGGTGAGAGAAAACTTTGGGAAGTGATGGTAGGTGTATGACCTTGATGTTGGTTATGGTTTCATGGTGTATATGTATTTCCAAACTGATCGAGCTTTATACATTAAATATGCACAGATTTTTGCATGGCAATCATACTTCAATAAAGTACTTTGAAAAAATAAAATACTTATAAAGTTTAAAGAGATAGTTATAAGTTAAAGCACATTAGTCCTCTTACTCTGGGAAATGTGCTAACAAATCCTTTCTCTTTATTGACAAATTTAATCTTATAATAACTTTCTAACTCCATTCCCCTGGAACCTGATTATAAAATGAAGTGTCGTCTTTGTTACAAGGCAATATTGATTATTTTAAAAGGAACCCTAATTGGTAAAGTTTATCTGGAATGAGAGCACTATAAAAAATAAAATACCCAGTTGAGAGCTTTATGTTAGAATCTCCTTAGTAACATTGGAATAGAGAATATTCCTTATAATGATCCCTTAGTATCTATGTCTGTGGGATTGCTAAATAACTTTTGGTTCTTATTTGGAACATGGGCTTCTAGGCCAAGGTGACTCTACATCACACCCAACTGAGTTTCATTTACTAACTATTGAACTATAACATAAGGTGCCATAATATAACCCCAGGACTGCTCTATGGGCGGCTCTGAGTACTTCCACTAAGGAGAAATTCCTGCTGTTGCCCTGCTGTTGTGTTCTATTTTTTTCATCATGTATTATTCTAAATGAACCTGCTACTAAGTGTGGCCTACCCAAATCTCATGAGTCTGTATGTTTAAATAAGACTAAAATGAACCCCCTCCTATTAAGTATTGCATTCCTTTTCCAAATCATGCTGTGAATAGAAATAAGGATGTAATTTCTTGCATTGCAAGGTGACATGGGCTGGTGTCAACAGAAAGAACTACAGTAGCATGCTTCTTGAGAATGTTTCAGTCAATGAAGAACTGCTTATATGACTGTGGTCTCATAAGGTTATAATGGACCTGAAAAATTACTGTCACCTAGTGATGATGTAGCTGCTGCTAGGTTGTAGCTCAATTACTTTATTTTAGAAAATAAATTTAGTGTAGCCTAAGTGTATAGTGTTTGTAAAGTCTACAGTAGTGTATAGTAATTCTCTATACTTTTACATTTACTCACTACTCACTCACTGACTCACCCAGAGCAACCTCCACTTCTGCAAGCTTCATTCATGGAAGTACTGTATATAGGTGTGCCATTTTTAGAATCTTTTATACTCACTTTCACAGTAAGCACACGGTAAAAAGATACTGTACTTTTACAGTTAAATGGCACACCTGTATACAGTATAGAGATTCTAAAAATGGCATACCTATATATGGTACTTCCTGGGGTTATATTATGGTACCTTATGCTATAGTTCAACAGTTACAAAATGAGACTCAGTTGGGTAGAATATAGAATCACCTTTGCGTGGAAGCCTATGTTCCAAATAAGAACCAAAATTAATTACAATCTATGCTTGCATACATTAATACTATTTGTTCCAATTACCTACAGTATTCAGTATACTAATGTGCTATACAGGTTTGCAGCCTAGGAGCAATTGGCTATACTATAGGACCTAGGTGTTTAGTAGGCTATACCGTCTAGGTTTGTGTAAGTACACTATTTGGTTCACATAATGATGATATCATCTAAAGACACATTTCTCAGAATGCATCCACATTGCTGTATATATATGACTTATAAGTAAACCTAAGAGTAAATTTTCAACAATTGCCTGCTGAATTTGTACAGCAAAGTTGAAGTGTGATGGACCTCATATTCTTTAAGAAACGCTTCCCTTGGTTAAGAGTTTTATATCAGTTGTTGCAAAATTGTACAGTAAGGGGTTCTACATACCTAAAATCAATGGTACACAGAACTTTGGGCATTTTATTATAATTGAAGACCCAAGTAAAATTAGAAGAGAAACTTTCAACCACTGTGTATTAGTCCATTTTCACACTGGTATAAATATACTACCCAAGACTGGGTAATTTATAAAGAAAAGAGGTTTAACTGACTCACAGTTTGGCATGGCTGGGGAGATCTCAGGAAGCTTACAGTCATGGCAGAAGGGAAAACAGGCACCTTCTTCACAAGGTAGCAGGAGAGAGACAATGTGTGGAAGAGCAACAGTCAAACACTTGTGAAATCATCAGATCTCATGAAAACTCACTCACGATCATGAGAATAGCATGGGGAAAACAGCCCTCATGATCCAGTCACCTCCCATCGGGTCCCTCCCTTGACACATGGATATTATGGGGATTACACTTTGAGATGAGAATTCAATGGGGACACAGAGCCAAACCATATCATTCTGCCTCTGGCCCCTCCCAAATCTCACATCCTTTTTAGATTTCAAAACCAATCATGCCTTTCCAACAGTCCCCCAAATCTTTTCCTTTTACTTTATTATTTTTTTTAATTTATTCTACTTTGAGTTCCAGGATACATGTGCAGAATGTGCAGGTTTGTTACATAGGTATACATGTGCCATAGTGGTTTGCTGCACTTATTAACCCGTCATCTAAGTTGTATGCCCCACATGCATTAGGTATTTTTTTCTAATGCTCTCCCTCCCCCTGCCCCTCACCTCCCGAGGGACCCCAGTGTGTTTTTCCCTCTCTGTGTCTGTGAGTTCTCATTATTCGACTCCCACTTACGAGTGAGAACATAAGGTGTTTGGTTTTCTGTTCCTGTATTAGTTTGCTGAGGATGGTGCATTCCAGCTTCATCCATGTCCCTGCAAAGGACATGATCTTATTCTTTTTTTATGGCTGCATAGTATTCCATGGTGTATATGTACCACATATTTTTATCCAGTTTATCATTGATGGGCATTTTGGTTGATTCAATATATTTGCTATTGCAAAGAGGCTGCAATAAACATACGTGTATGTGTGTCTTTATAGTAGAATGATATATATTCCTTTTGGTATATACCAAATAATGGGATTGCTGGGTCAAATGGTATTTCTGGTTCTAGATGCTTGAGGAATCACCACACTGTTTTCCACAGCAGTTGAACTAATTTACATTCCCACCAACAGTGTAAAAGTGATCCTATTTCTCCACAGCCTCAAAAGCATGTATTGTTTCTTGACTTTTTAATAATCACTCTTCTGACTGGCATGAGATGGTATATTGTTTTGTTTTTCATTTCTCTAATGATCAATGATGCTGAGCTTTTCTTCATATGTTTGTTTGGCTGCATCAATGTCTTCTTTTGAGAAGTGTCTGTTCATAATTTTTGCCCACCATTTGATTTTTTTTTTCTTCCTTTTAAATTTATTTAAGTTCCTTGTAGATTCTGGATATTGCACCTGCCAGATGGGTAGATTGCAAAAATTTTCTGTAATTCTGTAGGTTGTCTGTTCACTCTAATGCTAGTTTCTTTTGCTGTGTGGAGGCTTTTTTGTTTAATTAGATCCTATTTGTCAATTTTGGGTTTTGTTGCAGTTACTTTTGGTGTTTTCATCATGAAGTCTTTATCCATGCCTATGTCCTGAATGGTATTGCTCAGGTTTTCTGCTAGGATTTTTATGGTTTGGTGTTTTACATTTAAGTCTTTAATCTATCTTGAGATAATTTTTGTATAAGATGTAAGGAAGAGTCCAGTTTCTGTTTTCTGCATATGGCTAGCCAGTTTTCTTATCACCACTTTTTAAATAGGGAATCCATTTGCCACGGCTTGTTTTTGTCTGGTTTGTCAAAGATCAGATGATTGTAGATGTGCAGTCTTATTTCTCAGGCTCTGTTCTGTTTCATTGGTCTATATTTCTGTTTCCCCAAAGTCTTAACTCATTGCAGCATTAACCCAGAAGTCCAAGTTCAAAGTCTCATCTGAGACAAGGCAAGTCTCCTCTGCCTAGGAGCCTGTAAAATCAAAAGCAAGTTAGTTACTTCCAAGGTACAATGGGGGGACAAGCATTAGATAAATGCTGCCATTTTAAATGGGAGAAATTGGCCAAAACAAAGGGGCTACAAGCCCCATGTAAGTCTGAAATCCTATGGGACAGTCATTAATTCTTAAAGCTCCAATATAATCTCCTTTAACTCCATGTCTCACATCCAGGGCATGCTGATACAAAAGGTGGGCTCCCATGGCCTTGGGCAGCTAAGCCCCTGTAGCTTTGCAGGTACATTCCCCCATTCCCCATTTGCTTTCATGGCTGTCATTGAGTGTCTGCAGCTGTTCCAGGCATACGGTGTAAGCTGTTGGTGTATCTACAATTCTTGGATCTGGAGGATGGTGGCCCTCTTCTGGTAGCTCCGTTAGGCAGTGTCCCAGTGTGAATTCTGTATGGGGGCTTTGACCAAATATTTCCTTTCTTCACTGCCATAGTAGAAGTTCTCCATGAAGGCTCCATCCCTGCAGCAAACTTCTGCCTGAACATCGAGGTGTTTCCATACATCCTCTGAAATCTAGGCAGAGGTTTCCAAAGCTCTGTTGTCTTCAGTGCACCTGTAGGCCCAACACCACATAAAAACCACCAAAGTTTGGGGCTTACACCTTCTGAAGAAGTGGCCTGAGCTAGACCTTGGCCCCTTTTAGCCACAGCTGGAGGTGGAGGGGCTGGGAGACAGGGCACCAAGCCCAAAATCCCAAAGCTAATCTCTGCATTTGTGTACTAGATTTCACCTTCTGGCCTCTCTCCTTCACAGTCATATTTCCTATTTTACTAGTTATTCCTAATAGCATAACAACTTTTTAGAATATTTTTCATCTTCAAAAAAGAAAAAAAAAAAAACAAAAACTTTTTTTCACCTTAAATCCCAGAACAGCTACTGCTCAATTTCTACATTCTCTTTAAGAGTAAAATTTTGTGAATGGCTGCAACTAGCTAAGGATCACTGAGCCAACTGACATTCTCTTTACTATCTCAGAAGCTGTTCATGACCTTCTAAGTTTCCTGTGGCAATGAGGGCATTATCTGTCATACTTAATCTGTTACATCTAATCTGTCACACCTAATCTACCACTTCTTCTATATATTTGCTTCTGATGTAGGAGTCTGGTTTCCATATGGCTGTGATTTCTCCTGTTCTCAATATTTTCTGTATGGGTACCCAGGTGGCATGGCAGCTGAACTAAAACTAGGCTAAACTGACCTCTTGCTGTTAAAATGATCCTTTTCTTTCATGGGTTTTGTCTTTTCTCATCAGTGGACTCCAGAAATCATCCTCCCTAAAATGAGAAAAATCCCTTTCACATCCCACTCTGCCACTACCATAAAATAATACTACCATAGGTTCCACATGTCTTAAAGATTTGAGTGATATGAGTCATCTCAGAGTTATAATCTCCTCCTCTGTGGCCTCTGTGTACAAGGTCCTTAGTAGTGAAACAATTAATATACTTCATATTATTATACTTTAAATAGTCGCTTCTCTATTACATGGACTCATTATTGTTTGATTAAGCTAATGTATCTCATCTCCCCTGAAGATAAAGTGCTTTGCATGAGCCCTTATGTAAATTGATAGGTAGGGCCTCCTCTATGAAAGCTTACACTTATCTGATTTTAAGGATATTAAAGTTTAGCTATAAATCTCTCTGTGTGTTGTGCTTGTTCGTAGGTATATTTTAGACTTGTAACCTATGGCCAAAGTATGTGTATGCCTTATGGAATGTTTGGTATAGTGAAATGTTGGCAGAAGATGCTTATGGAATGATAATAATTTAACATATTTTATTCTCAATTGGACAAAACAAATATAAATGTGTGTGTGTATGAACTCAACAAACCACCTCCTTTCTCTGTCTCTCTTTCTCTTCCCCTCTCCACCCTGATACCTTTCTCTAAGTTTATATTGTAGAGAAAATGCTGAAACATCTGAAGGAAAACTGAAAACTTAGTCTTCATTACTCAATGTCATAAGTATTATA
This sequence comes from Macaca fascicularis, assembly GCF_037993035.2. Lineage (NCBI taxonomy): Eukaryota > Metazoa > Chordata > Mammalia > Primates > Cercopithecidae > Macaca > Macaca fascicularis. Next base: position 90,136,840 of record NC_088383.1, on the reverse strand, counting down.
CTCATGTCCCATCAGTAGAATGAGCTTAAGGAAAATAAAATATTGTGACAGACGCACTAGAAAAATAAGGCACTGATATATTAGTCATCTCTCAATTCTGAGACTGCACAGAGAAATTCTTTTTGCTTTCTCAACAAAATAAAAGCATACGTCTTCATGATAAACCCCCAAAAACTCAATTTGTCTTTTAATATTATTGAGATACAAAGTTAAACACATATTATTATTTCAAAACTGAAAGCAATTAAACCTAGATGTTATTTCCATTGAATTAAATAAGTTTTCCATACACATCCTTTTCAGAAGATTCTACTTGGCAAAAATGACTACATTTTGATGTGCTCTAGCCTGTCTTTATCTGTAACAGTAAGACAAAGAAAGGAAGAGAGAGATACAGACAGAGAGTAATATTGAGGAGAAAAATAAGATAAATTTTTTGAGTAGGGAAACCTATGAATGGTAAAAGAAGTTTTGGAGTAGGAAGATCTATTAATGAAAAGTGTCAAGAAAAGGGGACAAGGGAGCATGCAGATAATCCAAATCAGATGACTGATCAGAACATTTTGTAGAGATATAAAGGTAATGATACTAAGGAACATAGCATAATGTACAGAATTTTTAAGTGCTTATTAGAGAACATCATGATATCCCATGAAAAATCATGTTAGCATCATGATAATATTGTGATTACATCTCCAGAGTTGGTTCCTTCCAGTGGGCTCTTGGTGTCATTGACTTTAAGAATGAAGCTGCAGACCTTCATGGTGAGTGTTACAGCTCTTAAAAATGGTGTGTCCAGTGTTTGTTCCTTCAGATGTGTCTGGAGTTACTTCCTTCTGGTGGGTTCGTGGTCTTGCTGACTTCAAGAATGAAGTCATGGACCTTTGCAGTGAGTGTTACAGCTCTTAAAAGTTGTGGAGACCCAAAAAGTGAGCAGCAGAAAGATTTATTGTGAAGAACGAAAGAACAAAGCTTCCATAGTGTGGAAGGTGTCCCAAGCAGGTTGCCACTGCTGGTTGGGGTGGCCAGATTTTATTCCCTTAGTTGTTCCCACCTACATCCTGCTGATTGGTCCATCTTGCAGAATGCTGATTGGCCCATTTTACAGAGTGCTGATTGGTGTGTTTACAATTCTTTAGCTAGACACGGAACGCTCATTGGTGCATTTTTACAGAGTGCTGATTGGTGTGTTTACAACCCTTTAGCTAGACACAGAGTGCTGATTGGTGCATTTTTACAGAATGCTGATTGGTACATTTACAATCCTTTAGCTAGACAGAAAAGTTCTCCAAGTCTCCACTCGACCCAGGAAGTCCAGCTGGGTTCAGCTCTCAATCTCCCCTCTAATCAGGACACCCCAACTGCTCTTGGGAATTGGATGATGACAACTGTAGCTACTTCCTGCTGGATAGGGGCAACGAATGGGCCCTGCAGTTGTAGTGTCCTCCAGAGGGGAACTCTTTAGGCCAAAGGGCCAGTGTGTTGGTTCAGGTGTCCTCGGTAGAAGTTGTTAGTTTAGCTCATTTGGGATTCCATTTGTAAGACCTTCTGTAGCTTGATGGCCTCGATCCTAGGGGAAATAAATTTGACAAGGAAGTTAAAAATACAGGGTCTGAAGGTGAGTAATAGCAAGATGGCTGTCATGGAACATAGAAAGGGGAGAAACCATGTTACCCAACTCCAGAGGTTCATATAAGAGTTTGAAAGGCATTGTCTAATTTTAGAAGCCTTTTCTTGAGAGTCTTCCTTTCTAAGCCATGTGGAGGTCTAGGCCTTGGTGGTTTTGGAGAGTCACTGCTGGCAAAAACTCTATTTGGGATTGTAGAGTAAGGATAGATTTTGTTATTTCTTGAAAACTCTATGAGAAATCCTTTGAGAGTCTGTGGTAGTAAGATAATGAAGTAGATAAACCTGCTATTCTGATTCCTGTAGCAGTGGCCATTCCTAACCCTATAAGTAGGAGTATTAGTTGTATGGCTCTGTGCTGATGCTTGAGCTTTGAAGAGCACTGATAGGGTCTGATTTCCTGGGACAATGTTAATGTAGGGACTTAGGAAGACTAAGGTGCAGGTGCCAGTCCAGTTAGTGGGGAGGCAGATATAGGTTGACGTTCCCCATAAGAAGAATATGCCTTGGCTGGGTAGGCAGAACTGGTTGTGTATGTTAAAAAGGTGTGTGAGTTTGTTGTTTTCATTTTCTCATACTCCTAGAGTACCTGCCAAGGTAGCTCTGGTGAGAGGCTGGAAAGAGGTGTTGGGAGCAAACTGAGTGGCTCCCTGTGTTTTATTTTCCCATTGGATTAAAAACCATTTTGTATCTACTAGGAATCATTTGAAAGAGTGATTGAAAGAGGGGATGAGAAGGCATTCACTAGTGATGGGGGTGCTGCTGCAGGCGGTCTAGGGTGAATGGTCATGCAGGAAGTATGTTTGCCAATACAAAACCTGGACTGTTTGTTAAGCAGGGAGGAGGTGATGATTTTTGGAGTTCCTGAGAAACAGACAAGCCATTTGATTGGAGCTGTTTGGGTGACTCGGAGGTTACTATGATCAGTTGGGGCTTGAAGCTGTAGGTTGTAATTATACTGATGGAGTCTTCTAGCCTGATTTGGACTGGGTGGGCATTTTTCGCCCTTCTGAATTGTCCTTCCAATGCCCAGACTTCAGGGTTGATTCCCTCCTCAAGCAGGGGACTACAAATGGGTAACTTGTTCCCCATATTCTTGTAGATAATGGCTCCAGCTTTGGCTAATACTTCCCTCCCTAATAAGGCTGTGGGACTTTCAGGCATAACAAGAAAGACACGTGAAAAGAGCAAAGTCTCCCAATTACAACTGAGGGGGTGGGAGAAATACCGAGTTATGGGCCGTCCCAGGATTCCTCAGATGGTAACGGACCTTGAGGACAGATGTCCAGGACAGGACATTAACACAAAGAAAGCTGTGCCAGTGTCCAGGAGGAAGTCAATTTCATAGCCCTCAATGATTAAACGTATGAGGGGCTCAGTGACGGTGATGACATGAGCTGGCGCTTGCCCCAGGCACCATCAGTCCTGTTGTTGGATCATCTGGTTGGGGGCTTCTAGCCCAGAGAACCTTTGTCCTCTGGAGCAGTGCACCTTCCAGTGATTGCCTCGGCATAGTGGACATGGGCGAGGGGGCAGTTTGTTTCTTGTTGGACAATCTTTTTTAAAGCGTCCTTGCAAACCACACTGGTAACAAGTCATACCAGGTGGTTGGCCTGCTCCATTTTCTGTCCTCACTGAACCACGAAGGTTTGTTTGTCCGAGAGCCATGACTAAGGCTATGGCCTTTCTCTGATCTTGCTTTTCCTTTTCGTCCTGTCCCTCTTGGTCCCTATTGTAGAACACCGAGGTTGCCAGGTTTAATAATGCCTCCAGATTTTGTTCAGGACCCAGGCCTCACTTTTGGAGCTTTCTCATGATATCTGTGGCTAATTGGATAATAAACCTATCTTTTATGATCAATTGGCCCTTGAGGGAGTTGGGTGACAGGGGAGTATATTTTCTTAAGGCCTCCCGTAGCCGCTCAAGGAAGGCAGAAGGATTTTCTTCCTTTCCCTGAGTTATGGTAGACATCATTGAATAATTCATGGGCTTTTTCCTAATTCTCCTTAGTCCTGCTGGAACACAGGTCAACAGATATTTGCAACTCCAGTCCCCATGATCTGAGTCAAGGTCCCAGTGGCAATCCATACTGGAGATGGCTTGCTGACCAGTAGGGAATTTGTCCCTTTTTTTCGGCTGTCATTCTATCATTTACTTGACTAATATACCAGGTATCTCCAAACTCTTGGGCTGCAGCTAAAGCTGCATTCTTTTCATTAAAGGCCAGGATTTGATCTGACAACAGCATGACATCACTCCAAGTGAGATTGAAGGTTTGCCATAGACCCTGTAGGACATCTATGTACCTATCCTGATCATCTGAAAACTTCCCCAAGTCTACCTTGATCTGCTTTGAATCAGAGAGGGAGAAGGGGACATGTACCTAGGTTGGGCCAAATTCCCCTCCCCCTAAAGCTTAAAGGGAACATAACCAATAGTCCAGGGGGGTGGGGTGGGTTGTGGTCCCCTGGAGATTTCTTTGCTTGTTTTCTTCTTGGCAGGGGAGATTAGAAGAAGCTTATCATTAATAAGAAGGGGAGCTATAGGGAGGCTAGGATATGGGGGTAAGCTGAGAGGTCTTCTTGTGGGATGTAAATTGCAAGCTTTGCATAGTTGTGGATTCTCCTTCATTGAAAAGAAAGCTTGGACATAAGGTATTTCACACCATTTGCCTTCCCTCTTACAAAAAAGGTCAAGAGGCAGGATAGTATTGTAATTTATATTTTCCTCAGGTGGCCATTTTTCCCCATCAGAGAGAGAATATTGGGGCCAGGACATAGAGCAGAAAAAAAAAAAAAAAAAAAAAAAAAAAAAAAAAGAGCCACTTCTTTTTCAGAGTTTGTAGGTCAAGTTGGTTCAAATGGCTTAGTATACATTTCAGGGGTAAGCCTGATGCCTGAGTGTTTCCCATCTGAAAGGAACAAACACCCCACCATTTTGGTTTTGTTTGTTTTCCCCTCCCCACCCAAGAGCCCGCAAACATCTGTGGACTCTGCTGATCGAAATAGTTGTGCTCACCAAAGCAGCAGCAGAAATCCCTCTTGCCCAAGAACCCACAAAAGTCCCTGGACCCTGCTGACCAGAATAGTTGCACTTACCGATACAGCAGCAAAAACCCCTCTTGTCCAAGAACCCACAACAGTCCCAGGACCCTGTTGATTGGAATGGTTGTGCTCACTGATGCAGCAGCAGAAACCCTATTTTTCCTCTTAGACCACAGAGAGAAATAAGGAAGGTCAGATTTAGTGGCTCTTACTGACACATTCTTAAAAATCTGTTAGAGTCCTAAGCATGCTCCTGTTTGTATTGGGACCTTATCCCTGTCCTATAAAGATAGTACACCCCAAAAATGAAGTGGAGGACCATACCCTGAGGGAGGGAAGGGATATCCAGGGTTGGAAGACTGACACCTTTGTCCTTACTTCTCTTCATAAGAATAGGAAAAATATCATTTCTGAGGCTCCCTATATCCTAGCTTCAGGAATAGCTTTTGTTTGCTCTGCCAGTCTGAGGAGGGATCCTGAAATTCCAGATAGTTCTCCCCTACCAATAGGGCTTTGGACAAAAATTATGTCTTTCTCCCTGGTGAGTCTGGGTGCCTAAAGAAGGGAACAGAGTCCTGAAGTTTATACTAGAAATCATTCTTACAGAAGAAACTAGAAAAGCACAAGAGACAGGGAGTGGTTTTTAGAAGCAGAACTAGCCTCGGAGAAGAGAGGTGAGAGGAAGTTTGTCTGACAGGCATTAGGAACTAGGAGGCAAGGATCAGGACAGATAGGATAGATGGGAGAGTATCACTTGGGCGACATGATTTGAGAGTTCCACTCATGGCTACAGGGTCAACCAACTTTTTGTCAGGACCCCAGAGGTGAATGGCTTTCCTAGTCGCTTTTAGCTGGTCGACAGTTGCCTGGCATTTAGTCCCCAAATTCTAAGGAAAAATAGGACAGAATAGCAAGTGAAAGGGGTCTGATGGTACTCACTGCTTGGTGATAGTCCCATCTGGGTTGACAAGATGTGTCTGGAGTTGGTTCCTTCCAGTGGGTTCTTGGTCTCGCTGATTTCAAGAATGAAGCCACGGATCTTTGTGGTTAGTGTTACAGCTCTTAAAGATGGTGCAGACCCTGAGAGTGAACAGCAGCAACATTTATTGTGAAGACAGAAAGAACAAAGCTTCCACAGCATGGAAGGGGACCCAAGCAGGTCGCTGCTGCTAGCTGGGGTGGCCAGCTTTTATTCCCTTATTTGTCCCCACCTATGTCCTGCTGATTGGTCCATATTGCAGAGTGCTGATTGGTCCATTTTACAGAGTGCTGATTGGTGCATTTACAATCCTTTAGCTAGACACAGAGTGCTGATTGGTGCGTTTACAATCCTTTAGCTAGACACAGAGCACTGATTGGTGCATTTTTACAAAGTTCTGATTGGTGCATTTACAATCCTTTAGCTAGACAGAAGAGTTCTCCAAGTCCCCATTCGACCCAGGAAGTCCAGCTGACTTCACTTCTGTATTATATACATAAGCATATACCCTTTCTACATCTAGGAAATTATAATGGACACATTAGGTATGTATATAAAGCCTGCTTTCCCATAACTCACAAATCTTTACTTAACCCCAGAGCTTTAACAGAAATGGTTCTTCACATTTGCTCATTCACTGTGTCTCATTTCACTTTTCTTTATTAAAGATTCTATCTTTGAAGACTGCTCTTTTGAAATCAAATTTAAATGAAGTGAAATATTCTTGATAGCATATATTCCAACAGAGAAGTGATTTTTTAAATTCATTATTTTTTTGTAGAGGTGGGATCTTGCTATGTTGCCTAGGCTGGCCTCAAACTCTTGGCCTCAATAGATCCTCTCACCTCTGCCTCCCAAAGTGTAGGAATTAGAGGTGTGAGCCACTGTGTGTGACCAGAAGTTGTTATTTAAACCAAATATTCTAAGATCAATTAAATAAGATGTGAAACCTATAAACATTGAAGTTATAAGTTATTACATTGAAAATTTTTGACAAATAAAGCAAATCAATATATTGTGTAAAATTAACCAACTATTTGACCTAGTGGAAAAGAGACTTTTAGAATTTAACAATCCTTGGTTCAAACCTTAGCTCTACCACTAATTGGATAGTTTCTAACCCTTTTTAAACTCTTGTTAGTTTTATCATCATATTCATCACTATATAAATTCTCATTTTTTCAGATGTCTAAAAGTTAAAACACTTTCATATTCTAGGGCCAAAAGCAATTAAAGACAATTTCAAAAATAATATTTATAGTATCTGGTGTTCTTATCAATTAGTAAAAATACAGAGGGAGAAAAACCTTTTCTTCATTTACAATTGTCACTCCACTGCAGATGCTGAGGAATCTGTAACAGTTGCATGGCCAGTTCTAGTATGTAAAAAATAATGAGAAACCTACCAGGAACAAAAAGTAATGAACCCAGGACAAACGTGAGGACAAGCTTTAAACTTGCAAGGACTATTATGCTTCAAAATGGTGAGACAGTAGCTATTGAGGCCTAGTCACAAAATCCATCTTTTTACACTGACAGTTGTACATGCCCCTCTTATCTATAAATTGGGGATAATCATGCTGCCATGGAAAATGCATTTCAAAGACACTGTGATAACTCAACATATCATTATGCTATTACATTTGACTCACGGGCCTGATTACTGATACATGCAGTGTCAAAAACAGTTTTCTCATCTTGTTGCTAAATGAAAAATGAAAAATAAATATATTGCTATTAACATTCTCTACCAGTTCTGAAGTTGTCACATTTAACTGAGTCAACATTTCATCGTCAGACCTATTTAAATCCTATTATCAAACAAGTGACCAGTGTTACAGAAACTGCTTTGTCCTTGCCTTTTAAGATTCTCTCATAAACAGGGCAATTAAATAGGCAGTTATTATTTTGGCCTTTTTGTTCTGATATGTCTTACTGAAAGGAATGTATATTCCATTATTTTCTCAGTTTTATAAATATATGATGTCTCCAAATTCTGTATGTAAATTTTCCTCATTATGAATGTGTCAGTTTTTTGAATCTGACTTGTTTTTCTTCCTGCGTGCTGTATTAGGCTCTTCTGGCATTGCTATAAAGAAATATCTGAGAAGGATAATTTATGAAGAAAAGAGGTTTAATTGTCTCACGATTCTGCAGGCAATACAGGAAGCATAGCAGCATTTGCTTCTGGGAAGGCCTCAGAAAGCTAACAATCATTACAGAAGACAAAGAGGTAGCAGGCACATCACATGGCAAAAGCAAAGGCAAGAGAGGGAGAGATGCCACACACTTTTAGACAGAGAAATAACATGAGAAGTCACTCACTACTGTGAGGACAGCACCCAGGGGATGGTGCTCAACCATTCATGAGAAATCCACCCCCGTGATCTAATCACCTCCCACTAGGCCTCACCTTCAGTACGGGGGATTACTATTCAACAAGAGATTTGGGTGGGGAAAATATCCAAAGTATATTACATGCCTTGTTTATGTTCTAATTCAGAGCCTCTCTCCCCAGTTTTGATCCCATATCTTAAGCTAGCGAGGTCCATTTGCATAGATTATGGGTGAATTTATGAGGAATGCCTCAGTTTTTACACCCTGTGTACTCTGATGTTCTGCTTCTTTCTTTCTTCTTATCTGCCATTGATATTTTTCTTAGAGATGATAGTTTTGTCTTCTTGCATTATTTAGACTTGTGAGCTAATCTTGGTTTTCCTAGATTTCTTTCTTCAATATTCTAAAAAAAAAAAAAAAAAAAAAAAATTAGCTCTGTCTTCCTTTGGTAAATTTCCCTTTCTTAAATTTAAATATTAGAATGTAAGTCAGAGACATCATTTGCTCAGCACTCTTTACCATGACCATAGGGGATGATGAAAAAGTCCAAAGTACTTTTTTCTTTGCTAGGAAGTTCCTTCCCTCTATATTTGCATACACAAACCCACCATATTTTTCAAGTGCATTTAGTTTGTCTCCAACCACAAAACCACTGTGATGGTGATCCTAGCATAACGCTAACCAATCAATACTCTGCCCAGACTAAAATGTTATGCAAAGCTTTCAGACCAAGTACAAACTCTTGAACATGGCTAATCAGCTCTTCATGATCTACCTCCTGTTTATCTTACCAGTTGATGATAAGGTATTAGGGCTTGAAGCATTATTACTCTTTATGCAATTGCTTGAATGGTTACCTTCTTTTACATTTTTGTGTTTTTGCCAGTAATTCAAAGACATAACAAAGTTTTCTTTAGAACTTACTATTTAATAGTTGAAGGCTCTATCTTTGGGAAATTATGCTTGGTGCCAGGATAAAAATGACCACTGATAAGACACAAATTCACCTCCAGAGGAAGAAGCTACCTTTGTGTTATGATGCATCATGCCCAAAACAAATCATAAATAATGGGTAAAATTTTGATAAGTAGACAAGGGAGAAAGGTCATTCTTAGGGTGATGCAAAATAGCATGAGCTCTGATTTCAGAATTTCTGGTCCAATTGTTCTAGGATTGGTTGAGGTCTAAGAATTTGCATCTCTAACAAGTTATTGGGTGATATGGATGTGCTGATTGGAGAAGACCATGGGTTTCAAAGAGAAAACACAGAATCATCATGGTTGAACTGAGAATAATATAGTAGTCAATAGGCAGTATTCTTTAAATAAACAGTAAAGGAACAGACCATAAGTAACCCAAGTAATAGAAAACAGGGCTGAAAGGAAAGAAGGCACACCTTTCCCTTCCCCAGCCTTGTAAGCTAGATTCCATACTGGATACAATCTATTTGAATTTATATTTTTTACCATAATTGTTTGAAGAAGATTCATGGTATTTGAGAATTTTTAAAAAATACATATGTTTAGTTTATAGTTTTTAACAGAGAAACATGATGCTCATTTAGAATAATAATGTGAATATTTTTAAGTTTTAAATAAAATGTTCTAAAGCAGGAAGGGATATTATGGCAAACTTCTTTATTTTAAGGGTAGAAAAATAAAGATCAATCTGTATACATTATTTGATGGAATCACTTTGCTATATAAAGAAAGAAAATTTAAGATTTAAGGTTTTTTTACACTCCCACCAACAGTGTAAAAGCATTCCTATTTCTCCACATCCTCTCCAGCATCTATTGTTTCCTGACTTTTTAGTGATCCCCATTCTAACTGGCATGAGATGGTATCTCATTGTGGTTTTGATTTACATTTCTCTAATGACCAGTGATGATGAGCTTTTTTGCATATGTTTTTTGGCCACATAAATGTCTTCTTTTGAGAAGTGTCTGTTCATATGCTTTGCCCAGTTTTTAATGGGGTTGTTTTTTTCTTGTAAATTTAAGTTCCTTGTAGATTCCCCAGAAATAAGAAAGCTTTTACATTGTTGGTGGGAATGTAAATTAGGTCAACCATTGTGGAAGACAGTGTGGTGATTCCTCAAGGATCTAGAAACAGAAATACCATTTGACCACCCAGCAATCCCATTACTGGGTATATACTCATAGAATTATAAATCATTCTACTGTAAAGACACATGCACATATATGTTTATTGCAGCACTATTCACAATAACAAAGCCTTGGAACCAACCTAAATGTCCATCAATGACAGACGGGATAAAGAAAATGTGGCACATATACATAATGGAATACTATGCAGCCATAAAAAAGGATGAATTCATGTTCTTTGCAGGGACATGGATGAAGCTGGAAACCATCATTCGCAGAAAACTAACACAGGAACAATCAAACACCACATGTTCTCATAAGTGGGAGTTGAACAATGAGAATACACGGACACAGGGAGGGGAACATCACACACTGGGGCCTATCTGGGGGTGCGGGACTAGGGGAGAGATAGCATTAGGAGAAATACCTAATGTAGATGACGGGTTGATGGGTGCACCCATCAACCACCATAGCACGTGCATACCTACGTAACAAACCTGCAAGTTCTGCACATGTATCACAGAATATATATATATATATACACACACACACACACACATATGTGTGTGTGTGTTTCTCCTGATGCAATATGAATTTGAGTATAAGATGGTTTGTAAACTATTTATAATTTTACCTCATGCTACCGGTTGAAGCTGAGACTCCCGTTATTTCTACACATTTTTAATCCACCTACTTAAAACTTGAAGTTCCTATTTACTCATTTTCTTCGTTTCTAAAACTATTGATAAACTTGGCTTTTGTATACTTTTAAGTTCAGCTGTCAGTATTATTAGGACCACTACTAATGCTCAAATAAAGAACACAAGATGTAAACTATGAAACATTATATTATAAATAACTGTAGAAAGTTGACTTTTGTTCTTGTAAAGCAAATTGTCAGAGTGCACAAACAGATTCATTATTTTGTGATTTACTAGTTATATCTCATCCATCATTCTATAGTATCATGAATGAGTACCTACTGCAAATTGAGGCAGATGTAATTTTTTAAAATATCATTCTTTTATCTGTGATTCAAAAAAGGAATAATAATATCTCTTGGCAAATTTCCACTTAACTCTGAAGTACATAGAGGTTTTAACTCTTTTGAGACATAAAATCAATATAAACTGACCTTGAAAAATGAGAGAAACTCCTTAAAAGTAGTGACAAGATTTAGTATAGTGCTTCAGTTAGAAAGTATCCAAGATGCTATGGAACCAATATTCAACTTTTAGAGACACGAATGCTTAAACATTGCAATGAAGTCAACTTTGCAAAGCACATACAATATAATATATGAAAACATCAATGACATAATATTTTAATTATTATATGAAATATCTGATTTATTAAAACAGTAGTTCTCCAAAATCTTCATTAACAACATATACTGGATATTTTCTTTTGCTTTCCAGATTCACTCTCCACCCTTCTTTATAATCCTCTGTGCCCCAACAGACAAACCACTATGAACTATGTCAGTGGACTCTCTTGCCTTGTGACCTTAGTTAAAATAAAAAGAGTCACTTTCAGGAGATGGACACTAGTCAGAGAGTGAGGGTGGGATATTTGTTTTCAAAATTCCTTCCCTGCTGATTTGCTATTTCTCTATCAAGTTTCTGCTCCGGACAAGAGGCCATTCCCATATGGTTGTCCTCTCTGGATCTTGAAAATTACTCTTTTCCACATCCCAAATTGTTGTATGTGCTTCCACCACTGGTAAAACTTGTAGCACTATATTCTGTGGTGTCCCTAAATAGGATGTTAGTTAATTCTACTCTAGCTGCCTAACTTGAGGGTGATGTTTCCTATCAGAACATTGTTACTTCAACCATCCTCAATATCCCATAATAAAACCAATTCATAAGAACATAAATACTAATAGTAACATTTTGTATCAGTATAAATATTGAATAAATAATGAGATGAGTATGAATTTAACATATGACCTCAGATTACTAAATAACTACCTGTGAATTTAAAAAATACACACATACTTAAAGTATGATTGCTTTGACATTATGTTACAACAAATTCACAGCTAGCAAATTACTAGTGAAGTTTTATTCCTTAAGAATTTTAAAATAATTTTGTGTATATCCATGTTAATGAAGGGTTAACATAATTACTAATAATTACAGTTTAAAAATACTGTTGCTGAAAAGACATATCTCTATCCATTATAGGAATAAGCAACTATCCATACGAGGTAAATATAGTTAATAAATATTACCTAATAATTATTTGTAATTTTGTAAAACAGAAGACAGCAATTGAAAATCACAACCAGTTCAAGTTTTATGATACAGTGAAAGCACATTACTGAAGTCACAATTGCAGGAGGTGCAAACATAATCATGAGTAGAAATTTAGCATTTTATAGCAATCAGATTTCTTACTAAAGTGTCACAAGAATTCTGATAAGATAGAAAATATAATTTATTCATATCATATTTACATTATTCTTACTGATTCATTTACTAAGTTACCAGTAAGTAGCTTTGAAACATGTTTAAATGAAATTCTATAGTGGTACATATTGGTAATTAGAATCTAGACATATGGGTTAGTGTTACATATTTTCAAGAATTATTCCAGGTGATTTTCATATACTACACATCGAAAAAAATTATCATACTTTTAATTTGACAATGTAATAAACATAAAGTATTTTTATGAGATTTCTAATTAACAAATTTTCATTACATGTGCAGCATTAGTGTTATATATTACTTTTATAAAAACTTAGTTTTACACTTAATATGAGAATCAGTATTTATTTTTGAGATATGTATATTTTTAAAAACACAGCTACTCCAGAAAAACTCTTAATATTCTTAGCAAAATCTACTCATTTTGAATTAAAATAGTAAAATAGTAAAATACAGTCGAAGGCCATATTGTAAAGTCATTTTAATATCTGCAAAGTATTGTAGCCAAATTTACACACATGCTTGCATTTGCACACACAGACACACACATATAATAACCTCCCTGCATATACACCAGGTACAGTAATTTAAAATTGAGACAACTGGAAGCAGAATTTTAAGGAAACTCAAAAGGCAATATCCCTTTCAAGATGAACTCAGAGAGCAGTGTCTGAAAGTTGTGGCAATGCAGGGAGTACTGACTCTTGCAAAGATTTTAAGAACTAACAATATCCTGTGCATGCATAATTCTTCCTTCTCAAGGCAAAGTAGCAACCACTTCATGAAAGTAGCAAGTACTTCATGAAATGTGCTACAGGAGGAGATCTTATTAGGACAGATAATTCCATAAGTAATAACCACACTTTATTCAGTAAGAGTCCTGATACTGTTTTGTCCAATCAACGTGTCTCATCATTTCATACTCCAAGTACTAGATAAACCCCAGACCCTGGTTGCCCAGGCCAAACCCCCAAATCTAAATCTGCATACTGCATGACTAAGGCTGGGGATGGGGTAGGGGTGGGAGATACCTAGTTTTCACCATTCCTATCTGTTCTAAATAACCACTTTCCCTATTCCCAGAAACACTGTGTCTCTCAAATGACAACCATTTCATTTGCATTTGATGTCTTCAGCTCTCTGTGCCAGTAGTTTTTCATAAGGTCACATTTCAGCTGATTGATCAATTTAGAGGGTGAGATGCACTGGATGTCTTGAATGGCTGACATCTTCTTGCCTCCATGATGGTCTTAGGGCCTCCCTTCCCCATATACTCTCTCTCCAAATTGTATCTCCAGTAGAATATCCAGATTTTTTTCATGGTAGTTCAGGGCTCCCCATAGTGCAAACGTGAAAGCTTCCATGTTGTCTTTTGTCTTAGGCAGAGAATTGAGACAGTATTGCTCTCCCCATACCCGAATAGTTCAAACAAGTCACAGGCCTAGCCTAGATACAAGGGAAGGTTCATTCTTAGGTTGTGAATGTCAAGAGATGTGGTCACTGGGAACCATCAGCATAACAGACTTCCAAACACACCGCCAAACCGTCTAGTTAGCTAGATTTACCAAGTTCTACAAATGACCCCTGAATTTAAAAATATTTTAGTTTGACACACCCATTCTAACACTGTCAATGGAAACAAAAGAAACACAGTATCATTATGCAAACATATGGCCATTCAATGCCATCTTCCATTAATGAATTTGAGAGTGATCAGAGAAGAGGGAGTAGATACTAACTGTCCTGCCTGAGTTCATTTTCAATTCTATTTCAAGATTAGACTCCAACAAGACTATTAATATTTAATAATACTCCAAACATAACTTTATGGTGCCAAATTGACACACTCTTAATATACAAGGACCCAGATTTACAGGGATGGTCAAGAAATGAGATTTATAATCTCTAAATATATGTAAAAATTAGGATCATTACTACATAGTAATTTACTAAAATAGTTGCCAGTGAAATAAAATGAATACAGTGATAAAAATAATTAGACAGGGGATCCTTGAATTTGTTTAACTAAATGATGTGATGTAGAATCTTGATAGAAATCAAACTCCTAAAATCATAGTTTCCTTTTCACTTATTAAAGAAAAGAATACCATTGGAACAACTAATGTTCCTTTTCCTACAATGTAAATTGCACTTTTATTTTTGGGTTGATATCAGCTAGCTTTAGATGTGGGGGACTCCACATTGAAATATGTGAAACAAGTCAAATCTTATACATCAGTCAGTTCCCTGAGAAAGGAGCACCTGGATAATGAAGACAGGTTTTATGACAGACCTCTTGAGGTTTACCACTAAGAACAAAGCTAGTGACTGACTGGATAGGCCAGTGAGGTACTGCCTGGCTATATAGTAAGGGCAAGAGAAATATTGTTCTTAGAGAAGTCTCACTTGGAATCCAGAAAGGACTATGGTGAGTTAAAGGGAAAAATGGGGAAATAGCGATGCTGTTTGATAACTGTCTTCACATAATTGTTGTCACATCTGCCACAGACTTTCTGTTTAAGTTTGGCTTTAATGCAGCTCAAATCCCCTATAGCCTGGCCTCTTTATGCTTTTCTGACAGACAGTCTTGTGAGTCACGTCTTTGCAATTTGTTTGGCTCTAACACTTAAACTGGGCAAATGGCAAAACCTAGGAGGGCCACACAGTGCCACGAGGACTTTTGACAGAGGGTCCTTGCATCCTCATTTCTGTTAGAGATCTTTAACATGAAATAGTGTAGTTCATAGTAAGATCAGGAAATTTCACTTTTTTATTTAAAAAATCTGCTTTCATGAACTCTCATGGATCAGTCCTAACACAATGACTCCTTAGTTTCCTAAAAGAGGCTAGATTCTTTGTTCTACTGTGCCCTTGTCAATAAGCAATGCCATTTACAAAATAATATATAAATAAATAGAATCTAAACATGAACAAAAGGGGTGAAAAGGAGTTGAATTTCAGGACTTGGGTCAATATTTTTTTCTGTTTATTTATTTGCCAAGCACTATAATTCCATTGTACATATAAATGGGTCGTATTGGTGGATTACCGCTAAGAAAGACAAACAACAAAACAAAACAAAGCAAACACAAAAACAAGTAGAGTAGTTAACAGTCTGTTAGCTAAAGTTTTAACTCTCAAGTGGATCAATAAACTCCCAAGCCTTAGGAATAACTGTGCTTACAAAAATGTTCACATTCTCATCATCACATAATCAATACAATAAATAAACTGGTTGAAAAATCTGTTTCTGCCTATTTCCCTTCTTCCTACTCTGACTCCAGTGAAGGGCCCACTTCAGTGAGCTCAGCCATTGATCTTTCTATCTCTCATCCATTTCCCTTGTCACTGAATAGGTATAATTTTAAGATACATGTAGACACACACAACTTCCAGAGAATAAAATATACAAATACACACACACACACACACACACAATTTTATTATATATACAATTATATCTGCAAATGCACACATATATAATTGTGTATATTATCAGGTTTCTTACCTGATATGAAATGTGTTACTTAAAAATGTAGGTACACAATTATTGTCTCTTCATTGAAAAGTTTAATCCATAATTTTTCTGCCTTATTTCATTCAGGGGAATAAGGGACAAGAGATTTTGTCATTCTCTTCATTCTCTCTTGAAGTATTCCCTAAGGTAGAAGAGCAAATCAACATGTATGAACAAGTCACTATGCTGTAAGTCAGCACTCTTTCAAAGCACATTCTGTCTCTTTCTGGCTCCACTTTTACATGCTGCAAGTATTTAAGGCAGGCTGGCTGTCCCAATCCCTTTAGTGAACTGGATAAGTTGAGTTATATTCTCTCTAGGGATCCGGTCTTATTTCTCTCATTCTTTCTCCATAGGCACACCCAATTATTCCTTTACAAACATACAGAATGGGAAAGAGGGAATAGGAATAATTTAGTCTAAAATCTAAACTGTGATTTCTAACTCAATCATAAAAGTTATCATGAAAATACCAAGCTGGTGATCAAAACCAGTATTTTATTATTGTTTGGCTTCCCTGGAAGGAGGAGTAAATTACATATATGAGCTCTAGCAATGTTGGCTTTATTTAAATTTTATTAACTTCCATTTAAATAACATTCCAATAAAATAACTTAAAAATAATGATACAGAGATGGATGTATGGCAGGTAGTCTAGGTTACATTCTAGAAAGCATTTCTGCACTTCCTGCTTCTCAAGAGCCCTCAAGTTATGTTACTTATCAATTTGTATCCATTCCCAGCTCCAAAAGTAGAGGAGGACATAAATAATCAGAATATTCCACTGCCCTGGACAAGGGTGGCTACAGTATAGACATGAGTCTAAGATATTTCAATAAATACAAGTATTAGAACTTTGGGAGAGAATACTGGTACAAAGATACCCATGTCCAGAAGCTCATGGTAATCATCTTACAACTACAAGCACAGCCCCCTTTGCTAAAGTTCATATTGCAGAGTCAAGGCCAAGAGACATAAAGTAACTGAGCTATTGGTGACATTATTGAGTTGTTGAATCATGTCAAATACACCTCTAGGCTTTTCATGTATTTTGTATCTCTATCTATCTCTGTATCTACATTGCTTAACAGTTTGAGTCAACTTTTCTGTTATTTAACTGAGGCTATATAACTCATATAGCGTTTTTATGTTTTTCAGAGAAGATTTTAAAAAACATCTCAGATATTTTTCAGTCAGCATTTGTCTTTTCTCCCCATATTGCCCTCCTCCCACTTACATCTGTATTTCCCCAATGAGAACTGCAAGTGTATTATGTGGCTCTAACTGTGGCCATGGGAAGATTAAACCCGATGAACCTGAATGATATTTTTTTCTAACTGGAAATAAAGAGAGTTAATGGTAGTAGAAACTGAGAAGTATGAAGCCTAAGAGCTCTTGATAGTTGTATTTCCCACTACGTAGATGAAGCTGCTCACTGCTTGCAGAGCAATAAAGTGAAGTGAATACAAAGATAATTGCAAAGCTGAGGTTGGGGTGTTGAGCCCTCACAGAATCAAATCTATGTATTGACTGGTCCATGGGTTCTAATGACATCATTCTTCCCAGAGATGAGAGCAAAACAATTCTCACTTTGGGACTACGTTTCCATCATTTGAAACTGCAAAACTATTGACAAATATATTTTAAAGAATTTAAAAGATAATTATCTTTGTAATTATTAATTTCTTTCTTTTATTTCAATAGCTTTAGGGGTATAAGTGATTATTGGTTACAAGGATGAATTGTATAGTGGTGAAGTCTGAGATTTTACTGAACTGGTCATCTGAGTAGTGTACGTTGTACCCAATGCATAGTTTCTTACCCCTCATCTCCCTCTCACTCTCCTCCTTCTCAGTCTCCAGTGTCCATTATATTACTCTGTATGCCTTGGTGTACCCAGTTTATCTCCTACTTATGTAAGTGAGAATGTGAGAACATGCAGAATGTGGGTTTCCATTCCTGAGTAACTTCGTTTAAAATAATGGCCTCCAGCTACATCCAGGTTGCTGCAAAAGATTTTAAAAAGAGATTATTTTGTTCTTTCTTATGGCTGATTAGTATTCCTATATATTCATATATATATTATTTATATATGTATATATAAGAATACATGTTGAATATATGTAATGCATATGTATATAATATGCATACATTATATTTAATACACTTATATACATATACAGTATATATATTTTTTATTTGCCCACACACACACAACACATTTACTTTGTCAACTCTTGAGGATATATGTGACCTGTACTCAAGTCTCACAGCAGAAGATACCAGCACCAGCTCTGATGGCAAGGGAGTGACATAGACTCTGAGATTCTTTGGGTATAAATAGACTTAGTGTGTGGACTTTATCCAATGCCAGTTGTAGTAGTTAAGAACCGGTCATGTAGACAGACTCTGGACCTCCTGGTTAGCCAGCGTGATGCAGGCAATGATGATAGCTGAGGTCACACACAAATTTTCTCCTTCCTTGGCATTTTGTTATTGTGCCTGTGGATGCTGCAATGGACTCTGTCAGCCGGTCCCCAGACAAGAAATGGCCCTTGCAAAAGAACACCAACTGTGGTAGTAGCAGGAAGATTTGTGTCGCCTTAAGCTACCTCAGGGAGGTACTCTGCTCTCTCAGGCAATGGACAGGGCTATAGAACTCCCCAAAGTTTCTGTCCTTCGTATTAAGTAAGCTACCAGGACGAGTGAAGGGGCAAAGTCAGCTGGGGCTGAGTCAGGCAAGTTCATGCTCTGAATGCCCATGTGCTGGTACAAGCAGCAGCCCCAGTGGGAATCAACGGGCAGTATTCTAGCCACAGGAAGGAGTGCAGCTGCCCCTCATGTATAGAAGAGTCCATATGGGGAGTGGAGAGTAGCAGGTGGCAGTAAGCTCCATCCAGCTTCCATGCACTTGGCAAGGCACGTCTCACACACACAGTGTTCCACTAGCAACAGCCAGCTAGGTTTCAAGGCAGTCTGTGCCCAGAACTTAATACTGACCCAGGCCATATTCCTTTCTCACTGAGACAGAAACTGTGGCTTTGAGGCCATGGCCTTTGTGGTCCCCTCACAAAGCAGGGCATCCAGCTCCTGTGTCTGTGGCTACAACATACTTCCCACTCATCGCTTGGTTCTGGCTAAGTGAGTTTGTCCTTGCTTGAGATTATATCACGCATCTCAGTTGTGAGCTTCTCTCAACCTGTGGCCACTTCCTGAGTTAACCGCCTTCCATGAGGTCCCCTGTGAGGTAGGATCAGGAATGGCTGGCTACTTTCCATCCTTGCTGGAGTCTGGGAGAGCAAAGCATGGCCCGATGTTGTTCCTTCTCATACACTCCCTACTGCTCATTAAATCGGTTCCAATGCTGGGTAGGGTTAAGGCCTTCCCTGTTGGCCTGGATTGCCAAATTCCCCAGTGGGAGTGCATATCCCAGAGGCAGTTTCTCCTCCTCTTATGCTCTGGGGACTTACAGTATTCCACTTGTCTCACAGTGTATGCTGCAGCCTGCCACTTCCTTCAAAAGGACTGTGGTTTCTTTCAGTTTTCCCATTAAGTTCCTGTGTTGCTTCTTGAAAAATGAGTTCACAGCATGAGCCCCTACATGTTATTTTGTCTTGCCAAGTGGGAGAGGCATACTCACAGTGTTTCCAATCTGCCATGCTGAGGAAAAAATAATGTAATTCCTCTCTTTTCAAGTCACCGAAATATGACACCCAAAATTTACATTAGAAACTTCTCTCCTTTCTTTTAGTACAATTATTTAAATACTTAGATAATAAATTTTATGTATCCATACAGCTTTTTAATCCTCACATTTAGGGAAACAAATACATTTATATAAAGTAAATACTCATTCTCTAAATTTAATCTCAGGATTTTTTTTACAACTTTACAAGTTGTAAAGTACTCAAGAGATGTTCTTGTTATCTACAACATCAGCAGAAAACTCTGAAGTGAGTTACAAACTTGCAGGTGCAATAAGACTATCGATCACTATTCTGCACATAAACATCAAGTGTTTTCCAAGTGGCAGGTGAAAGCTTTTTTATAAAAAGGAATGTATACAAGAATGCTTTGCTGTGAGCATTGCATATAAAAGCATGAATAGCTTGGCAGAAAATCACAGAAAAATAGGCTAACACTTGGAAAAAGAGTGTTTTGGAGAGTGGATGTTTATTTACCTAATTCAGTTCTGCTTCTTAGACTTCTCAGACTGAAAAATAAAACAACCTTGATACAACATCTAACAGCCATTTCAATATCCAGTGGGGCAAGTGATTCTTATTCCTTCTTGTCACTTGCATATTCATCATATTTTAGAATTTTATTTTTTTCAAGAAATGATGAGTGTATATTTCTTGACCAAATATTTATATTGCACATGTATTCTTTTTTTATATCCACATTATTTGTCCACACTGAGTGAATGGCTCAATAGAGTGAGTTTTGATTACATAATTTACCATAAAAATTATTGAATAATGCAGAAACAAATGTAAAAACTGTCCTAGAATTCAGAAAATTAATGTAATACTTTAGTCTTTGGGAAAAAATGTTTAATCCTTTAAGCACTTTTTGGGAAAAAATTCTGAGACTAAAATCAAAGTTTACCCTTACTAACTGTACAATTTGAAAACTGAAGCCAACATAATTTCCTGTCTCTATGTCGGACAATATTGGAGCAGGGAATACTTTCCAATTAATAGGTTAACTGATATTGAGAATAAGCAAAGTCAACTAAGCTATTTGATTGAGAAAATACTTGCTTCTAAAAGATGAGACTGTGACCAACTGAAATAGCTTATTTAATAGGACAAATTGGTTGCTTGTCAATAATTGCTTCAAGACCCTTGCTTACTATGGCAAGTAATCTAAAACTTTTATGTTATAAACTAAAATTTCAACCAACTCTCTGTCTTGCAAAACTTTGTTTAAAATCACAAAGCCCAGGTTCCAATATCTTACAAATGATTTTCTTTGGTGTTTCACTTCTGTATAACACTACTAAGAAAACAAAATCAAGGTGATTTTCTTGTACTGCAGTAGGAGTAATAAATTTAACTTTGCTTATTCAACATTGTTGTTGCTGTTGTTTGGTTTGTTGATTGGTTTTTCTGGATTTTGAGATTTTGCTTGTTGACAAACCTGGAGATGTCATTGATATCCAATACAAACACCCTTGCTACTATGGCTGAAGTCCTCAACTGAGAAAAGCATAGTCCTCTGAGGTGACTTAATCCTCATGCTTGGGAGTCACTTCTTTAGTGCTGAGGTCTTTCTTAGACATCTGTTTAAATATGACAGTGAGGTAGTCCTCATTCAGTCTGAATTCAAATTCTTTTTTTTTTTTTAATTTTCTAGCTCAAACTATATTTTGCTTTGTAGGAAACAGAAACCTTTAGGAATACTTCAACTAATCTTATTTAAAAACTGTTCTCAGTGAAAAAATGCCTTCTTATTAGCCTTCCTGTCCGTTCTTATCACTTTATGCCTTGAGACTTTAAGAAAAAGTCAAAAGAAAGATGAGTCCATATTGGAGAAAACCTAAAGGACAGAAGAATTGAGAAATCCTTATCTGAATGGCATACTTGGGTAAACTTTGCCTTTGGTCATCTTTTCAAAAAAAAGTTAAGAATTTTTTTTTTTTTTTCCAATCTCTTTATGTCCCTGGGAATAGCTTTGTTCCAACCCCCAGAACTGGAGGATTTGTCAGGTTGGAGATGACTGGTCTTAGACCAGTTCTTGAAAAAAGAAGGTATATTAGTCTGTTTTCAGGCTGCTGATAAAGACAAACTGGAAACTGGGTAATTTATACAGGAAAAAGGGTTTAATAGACTTACAGTTCTACGTGACTAGGGGGGTCTCACAATCATGGCAGAAGGCAAGGAGGAGCCAGTCATGTCTTACATGGATGGTAGCAAGCAAATAAAAGCTTGTGCAGGGAAACTGCCCCTTACAAAACCATCAGATCTCATGATACTCGCTCACCTTGATGAGAACAGCATGGGAAAGACCTACTTCTGTGATTCAATTACCTCCCACTGGGTCCCTCCCACAACACATGGGAATTCAAGATGATATTTGGGAGGGGACACAGCCAAACTACATCAGGAGGTTTGCTTATGCAAACAGTTACTAATCTGTTAGTTACAGTTACTAATCTCTTGTAAGGTATTGGTCATCTGCTTGATTCTCTAGGAAAAAAAGAACTTTTAAACTCTAGTTTATATTTCTGTAACTAACATTATTTTTACTAAGAACAAAAAGAAATTGTCACTTTAAAATATCTTTTAACATAAATGAGATCTTTGGCATGAAATATGAATTACCACAATTATGAAAGAAACACTCATAAGATTACCATTTGTCTAGGAGTATACTTTCTTCAGTGTGGGAGGCCACTCTCAGTTTCTGTACTTTGGAAATTAAAACAGTAACATTTTTTATTCTTACGGCTTGATGAAATTTTCTAGTGCCTAAAGTTTATTTCTTGCACTGGCTGTTGACCATAATAATTCTTTCTCCCTTTCTCTCTGTCTCTCCCTGTATGTGTGACAAAATATTTTCCCAAATTAATATCACCTTCCCTCTTTATTAGGGAATATGAATGGGCCTTTAATAGGTTTTGCTTCATATTCCCCCTTTATCCTTCTTTATACTTTCTCCATTCTCTTGGGAAATTCTGAAGACTAATTATTTATTAAATATTGTTTATTACATGAACATTTTAGAAATTACAATCATAGTAAATAGAAAATTTTAGAAATTCTACTCCAGTTAAATAGTCATAATTTCTAAAATAAAAAGTAAAAAAGTATTTGCTTCTTTTGTGTTTGACCCCTACATCTGAAAAAGATAGTTTAATTTGTAGCTTGGGCAAGGGTCTTGGTGCCTAGATAAGCAGAAATGTTAGACATATAGAAGTTTCAGAAGGCATACCAGAATGTTAATCTTGGAGATACGGATACAGAGATTTCTTTATACTAAAGAGTTGATGTAATATTCCTCATACATAAATGATGCTTTAGAAAAATTAGAGTGAATTAATTATAATACTCTTTCTTGTTTTATCACAATTTAAAAATGATTTTAAAACAATATTTTACTTTGTACAACATTTGATTTGGATTTCAGACTAAATTTTAAATATATCTTTTAAAAAGTTACCTTTAAAAGTTTGTTTTATTGATCCAATGAATAAAATTTGTCAAAGTAATAAAAAGTGTAACTTGATATTCTTTCGTTTTCTATCTGCTAATATTTTCTTTTATCCAGAAAGAATAATGCATGTTAACTTATTTAAAATGATAATTAATATGAATGGTGTCCTTAAGGAGAAGGATATTACAGAGTTGTTGCTTCTCTCTCATACTATTTAGATAAATTAAAATGTCTTTAGACTTGGTTCACAGGAAAGAAAAATTGGGGGGCTTTCAGATAGTGAACCTTCCTAGTAATTCCTACTTATTTTATTATTTCTATTAAATAAACACAATAAAATGATTATAATTAAACATCTTCTCCATACATTCATCCTTAAAGTGAAATTCTAGACAATTAAGTAGAGGCCTAATGTTACTGATTTGGAAAGAATCTTCTACTTAGCTATGAAAAAGTTGCTAACTACTAGCTTGTGGACCAACTGATCCATATATTATAATTGGTTACACAATGTTTTCAAATATTGAAAATTGTGCTGGGCGCGGTGGCTCAGGCCTGTACACTTTGGGAGGCCGAGGCGGGCGGATCATGAGGTCAGGAGATAGAGACCATCCTGGCTAACACGGTGAAACCCCGTCTCTACTAAACAAAATACAAAAAATTAGTCGGGCGTAGGGGGCGGGCGCCTGTAGTCCCAGCTACTGGGGAGGCTGAGGCAGGAGAATGGCATGAAGCCGGGAAGCAGAGGCGGAGCTTGCCGTGAGCAGAGATCGCGCCACTGCACTCCAGCCTGGGTGACAGAGCCAGACTCTGCTCAAAAAAAAAAAAAAAAAAAAAAAAAAGAAAGGAAAAACTTATAAAAATAATTCCTGATTATTTAAAGAAATCTGTTGATCTTGCATGCCATTGAGAAATAGTCGGCTGAAGCTGAGTATATAGTAATAATTGATAATATACTGAATATTTGCTATAAATAAGACACTATTTTGAGCGCTTTACATATAATTTAAGTTTTACAATTGCACAAAAATAAATATTACTAATAGATCAATTGACAAAGGAAATTAAGACATAGAAAGTATTAACAGCTTTCTTACCGCCATATAGCTAGTAACTGTCAAGATTTAGTGGAGGAATTCTGACTTCAGAGTTTGTCCTCTTAACCACCCTGCTATACTGCTTCCTTAAGTCTGAGTAAATGTTTTTCAGTTGACTAGTCTCTATAGCTGTAGGGTAAGACAGTAGTCCCTGTCTCTTCTAGGTTACCTTCATGACTGCTTAGGTTTTGAAGTTTATTATTATTGATCAACTTTGAATAAAGTGAAATATATAATTCCATAGACACAGAATAAGCTCAATTAAATGAAGAAAGAAAAAAAATACTATAAGTAAGGAAGTTCCTATTTCTATCATACTTACAAATACAGTACCTACAAATATTTCTATAGTACTTACAAAGTATTGTGACTTCCCATTAATGGTAGAAAGTTCTAGCTTAACAGTCAACCTCTAGTTCAGAATTACCACGTGACTTACTCATCTTATTTAATTTGCCACAACTAATCTCTATAGATAATTTCTTCATGGACAGATAATTTTCTCTCATTTCCTTGTTGCTTTCAAGTTGCAACTAAATTTTCTTTAAGTAAAGAATATTTCAGTAAATTGTAATGCAAAAATGTTTACTTATTTGTAAAAGATCTTTTCCATATCCCTATATTTCTGTATATTATAAACAAAAGACATGACATGAGTTAAGATGCAATATAGCCCCTGTGTTTACTTTAAAATCTTTTGCTGAGACAATATTTTAACTATAGTCATTTATTGTTATTCGTAGTAATTATGCTTTATGAAGTCACCACAAACACAATTAACAAATACTGAACTAGGCCGGGCGCGGTGGCTCAAGCCTGTAATCCCAGCACTTTGGGAGGCCGAGATGGGCGGATCACGAGGTCAGGAGATCGAGACCATCCTGGCTAACACAGTGAAACCCCGTCTCTACTAAAAATACAAAAACTTAGCCGGGCGAGGTGGCAGGCGCCTGTAGTCCCAGCTACTCGGGAGGCTGAGGCAGGAGAATGGCGTGAACCCGGGAGGCGGAGCTTGCAGTGAGCTGAGATCTGGCCACTGCACTCCAGCCTGGGTGACAGAGCAAGACTCCGTCTCAAAAAAAAAAACAAAAAAAAACAAAAAAAAAACAAAAAAAAACACAAATACTGAACCATTGCTTCCATGTAAATACAGAGTTAGATACCCGTGAGGATCTTGAAATAACATTTTTGTCAACTGATAAATGCATATTATGTATTACGTGGTTTCTGTTTAAAGATAACTTATTTAATATTTTTTTCATAGTACTCCTGTTGTCTATTTATTTATTTATTTATTTATTTTGTGAATTTCCATAGGTTATTGGGGAACAGGTGGTGTTTGGTTAAATGAGTAAGTTCTTTAGTGGTGATTTGTGAGATTTTGGTGCACCCATCACATGAGCAGTATTCACTGCATCCAATTTGTAATCTTTTATCCCTCACCCCCTTCCCATCCCTGCCCACTGAGTCCAGAAAATCTATTGTGTCATACTTATGCCTTTGCATCCTCATAGCTTAGCTCCCACTTATGAGTGGGAATACACGAAGTATGGTTTTCCATTCACTTAGAATAATAGTCTTCAACCTCATCCAGGTTGCTGCGGAATGCCATTAATTCCTTTTTATGGCTGAGTAGTATTCATATATGTGTGTGTGTGTGTGTGTGTGTGTGTGTGTGTATACATGTCACAGTTTCTGTATCTACTTATTGATTGATGGACATTTGGGTTGGTTCCACATTTTTGCATTTGCGAATTGTGCAGCTATAACATGAGTGTGAAATTATTTTTTTTCGTATAATGACTTCTTTTCCTCTGGGTAGATACGTAATAGTGGGATTGCTGGATCAAATGGTGTTCTTACTTTGAGTTTTTTAAGGGATCTCCACATGATTTTCCATAGTGGTTGTAGCAGTTTACATTCCCACCAGCAGTGTAGAAGTGTTCCCTGTTCCTTGCATCCACGCCAATATCTATTATTTATTGATTTTTTTTTAATTATGGCCATTCTTGCAGGAGTAAGGTGGTATCACATTGTGGTTTTCATTTGTATTTCTCTGATAATTGGTGATGTTGAGCATGTTTTAATATGTTTGTTGGCCATTTGTATATCTTCTTTTAAGACTTGTCTATTCTTGTTCTTTGCCCACTTTTGATGGAATTGTTTTTTCTTGCCAATTTGTTTGAGTTTGTTGTAGATTCTGGATATTAGTCCTTTGTCAGATGTATAGATTGTGAATATTTTCTCCCACTCTGTGGGTTACCTGTTTACTCTGCTTGAAAATGGACAACAGCACTATCACTCATGATTAAATGAAGTTTATTCAATACCATATTTTCTCCAAAACCAATATTACAGCCTTCTTTCACTTAGTAATACCAGACAGCACCTTAGCACTACAGTTGCGGGTCATCTTAAACAGCAGAATCACCAAAAAAAAGAGAATTAAAATGAAAAAAATGATATTAAATAGACTATGAAAATTACATTGTTTGCAGTATGAAAGCAAAACCAGAAGGCAAAGCATCACTACATTCAACCTCATGTGGGACTGTGTGCATCAGGTAACACACATTTTTCAGTGCTCTGCACATGTCTGCAAAAAACCTTGAAAGTACTGTGAGTATTGACTTTGGAGTTGCCAATAAATTTTGGTAATTAGACAAATTTGCAAATTCAGAGTTCATTAATAATGAAAATTGATTTATTTTACAAATTAACCTTTTAAATTCAAATAGTGATATCAGAGAAAACAGTCACTAAAGACATTTTTGTGCATTTTATTCACTTGAATTAGTAATGTTATAATTCATTTTTATTACACATTAAAATAGGGGTTGGGAACACTGTTCTCACGACTACCGGCTGTAGCCCATCTGCATATATCTAGGCCACTGGAGACTTTCACAGAGTTCTTTCACATTATATTGTTTCACACAACAGTCCCTCCTCCCAACTTATTTAGCCCAGACCATTTGGTGTTTATCCTTTGCCTCATGTTATTCTTGATTTATTCATTTAGTTGAATCTTATCTTTTCACCACTGTCTAAGCTTCTTGAGGTAATAGACTTGTTTTTAAAGAACATTTAATGAAGCGTTTGGCCGAACTGTTCATTGATCCCACTATATGGTGTAGTGTTCCTCTTTTTTCACATTCTTCTAGTTTTTTCTATCTCAAGCAACCTGTGTTCCTGTTATTGTCTATTTCCATCATCTGTGCACTCATTTACATGTTTTCAAAAGTGTATTCATTTTTCAAAATCTAACTGAAAGTACAAACGAAATATTGTTCTTAGCGTTCCCCAGTAACACCCTCAGGTTTAGAGGTCCCCTAACGAAACTCACAGAACTCAGAAAAGCTGTTATACTTGTATTTATGGTTTATGACAATGAATGGGTATAGCATAAAATCAACAAAGGAAAAGGGTATAATGGATAGAGTCCAAGAGAGACTTGCTATTTGTTTCTGGCTGTTCTTTCCAAGGGGAGTAGTATGAATCACACTGAATTCTCTCAGCAATAATGTGTGATAACATATTTGCAGTATTGCCAACCAGGGAAGCTTATCCAAGTCTTGGTGTCCAATGTTTTATTGTGGGGTGGGAGAGAGGGTGCATGTAGACATGGTGTGCCCACATGGCTGACTTATTTACATAATCTTCAGCCTTTCCAGATTCCAAACCGATATGGTACTGTATGGTCCAATGTCTTCACCATACATCACATTGTTACCATAAACCTGGCTAATAATCTGGCTTAGCCCAAAGCCCCAGATAAACAAAGAGAAGATATTCTAAGGGCTTATCTTCTAGATCCAGTTAAGGGTCAGACCTTTCTTTGGAATATGAAGATTTCAAAGAATTCAGGCTTGCTGAGTTAGTCTTTTACTATACACATGTAATGTACTCCATGAACCCTCCCACAACATCTCCAAACAAAAATACATTATTCCACCTCTGAAGTCATACAGCACTTTATTTCTTTCTTCCACATCAGTTGTTTCTTTGTTGTAATGTAATTTGTTAAACTGAGGCTGTTATATGTCTAACTTGTGGAATAAAAGAGAACAGCTAACTAATTGAACACATTTTGATTTTCTGAGCATGCCTAAGAACGAAATCTTAGTCTTTCTCATCTAGAATATTACAGGGAGAGAGGGTGATGAGGACTGTTCATAGAGAAGGGAATCAGTATTAAAGACTTGACAGGTACTAAGGGAGGAATACTGACTAATTGGGAAGTTTAAGCTGCTTTGTCTTCCCAACTAAATTTGAATAAAATCCACGTTAATTACAGTTCTTTTGAGAGGGGGAAGGAAAAAATACAACCTTCTGAGTAAGATAGGGTGGGGGTAATAATAATAAGCTAAGACTGCCGACCACGTTGATGCTACATGTAATGGTTCAAACAAGCTTATCTTCCCTCTGTAGATTCTTAATTCTGGACAGTAGACTCATGTTTGAAGGAACGTTTAATTTCTTACGCACACTATTAGTAAGGGTTCTCTAGAGCGACAGAACTAATAGGATAGATGTATATATAAAAGGGAGTTTATTAAGGATTATTGACTTGCACAATCACAAGGTGAGGTTCCACAATAGGCCATCTGAAAGCTGAGGAGCAAGGAATTCAGTCTGAGTCCCAAAACCCTAAAAGCAGGGAAGCTGAAAATGCAGCCTTCAGTTTGTGGCTGAAGATCCAAGAATCTCAAATCTGAAGAACTTGGAGTCTGATGTTCAAGGTCAGGAAGCATCCAGCATGGGAGAAAGATGTAGGCTGGAAGACTAAGCCAGTCTAATCTTTCTATGTTCTTCTGCCTGCTTTTATTCTGGTCACACTGGCACTGGTTAGATTGTGCCCACCCAGATTGAAAGTGGGTCTGCCTTTCCCAGCCTACTGACTCAAATGTTAATCTCCTTTGGCAACACCCTCACAGACAACCCAGGAACAATACTTCACATCCTTCAATCCAATCAAACTGACAGTCAATAGTAACCATCACACATACTTAGCATATTTTTCAATACACAACTTAATACCTAATTTTTTGTGTACTTAGCATGTGTTAGAAACTATTCTAATATTCTAAATACTTTATATGTGTTATATCACTTAATCTTGTGAGGTAGGTTTTCTTTCTTTTTTTTTTTTTTTTTTTTTTTTTTTTTTTTTAGGCACGGTACATATTTACAAATCCCACATCAAAACGTCACTTCTGCTTCACACCATGTATTGCATTTAGAACAGGAATTATGCTCAAATAATAAAGTGATCAGCAGTGAGTATTCTCTTCATTTCAGGTCACTCCTAAAGATGACTGTCATCAATTCATCAGATAGATTTTTTTTAGAAATCAATACACTGAGATAATTTAAGCAAGCTACTCAAAATCCAAAACCAGTAAGAGGCAGAGCACATATTTAGACTCGTGTGATCTGGCACCAGAGCTCATAATCTTAACTTTAAATAATACTGAGTTCTCTAATAGAACACCAGTTGCTGTATTAGTACAATGAATTAATATTTAGTATTTATCAAAAATCTGCTCAAATGTTGATATTTGGGTTAATTCCTGACCATTTCTGATGAAGTCATAAGGAAAATGTAAGCCTTCACTGTAGAATACTTTTATGTTAAAGATGAAACACTGGGCTAGAATGAGTTACTGGTTTGATTCAGAATCTGAACATATATTTTCTTCGTTAGAGTTCGAATTTCAGCTTAAACAAATAGAATACATTCACCCTTTCCTTGTGGTCAACAAAAAGTCAAACGAGCAGTGAAAACTAAGTCATGATTCACTGTTCAGCTGAAACAAGAGACCTTCAGAAGGACCACCATTTTTCTGAATACTATCAATACTAACCTAGAAGTCAAAGTGGATTATTTGACTGTTTGATGCTGCTGGAGAACAACTGGTGGTAAACTCTGAAACATAGAAAATAGGTATAAATTATCTTCTTCCTTTTATAATTGTTACACACTTAAATATTTATGAGGAATAAAAGATGAGAGCTGAATGTACCCAACAGACAAAAGAAATCAATTCAAGAATGTAATGAAGCAAATACAAAGAAAGCAAAACAATTGATAGGAAGCAGGGAAGATTTGTTTTAGCTCTGCGGGACCGAAGTAATCAAAAAGAAAATAGCTCAGCTGGAAACAAAGGTGCTTTGTTTCTCCTGATTGAGTTGTCTTGTCAATAATAGACGTGGAAAACAGAGGAGAAGACCAAACATCTCGTTTGATCCTACATTTGGTAAGGTGTGCATAAACTGGCAAATATAGTTTCCTAACAAGGACGAGACTATAAAGAAAACAAGCCCTAAATCTTAAAATCTTAAGATACTAGACTCAAAGAAAACTTAGAACTCATTTGACTCATGTTGTTTACGATAGTTATCACTCTCCTGATCAAATGTTTTCTCATATGTCCATGCTCTTTAATAATTCTATTATAAATAGTTTTTAAAATATGATCTAAGATCAAAGTGCTGACAATTTCCAAATATTATTTTTTTCATAAAAATAAGTGTCACAAGTTCATAGAAGAGATAAACTTTGAAGATTTACAATCTGACCCATATAAGAAAAGAGCTCACAGGATATTTTTCAAAATAGAGTTAGGGGTTACAAGCGCAGTTTTGTTGCATGGATACCTGCATAGTGGTGAAATCTGGGCTTTTACCTGAATAATGAACATTGTACACAATAGCTATTTTTTAACCCTCATATTCCGCTCACCCTTCCACCTTTTAGAGTTTCCAGTGTCTATTATTTCGCTCAGAGAGACGATATTATTATTGTTACTGATCGGACAGTGCATTCTTGCTTGTGCCTCCTAAGAATGTGATAATGTAGAAGCTAGAAATTTGAGGAGAATGCCAAATGATCTGCTTTAACTCTGAAGATCTTCAGATAAAGTGGACTTACAGGACAATCCTCTCCACCCAGAAATCTCTGCTTTAATGAAAGGAATAAAGCAAGACAGTCAGTAGGTTGGTGCACAAGTAATTGCAGTTTTGCCATTACTTGTGCACCAACCTAATAGTTCTTATCCAATCACTTACTATGACTGCTTAAATAATAAGGTAGGCAGTCCTTGCTGTAGGATCATTAGTAATCTGCCAGCTTTAGTACTGAGTGAAAACCATTGCCTTTTCTAGCTCTCATGTAATCTGCTTTCCCCACTCAATTTGACCAAACAACTCTGATTTTGACTTCTATTACTGAAACTGTGACTTTCCACATGGCTTGAACATCTGAACATTAAGTCCTACATTGTAAACAAAACCACATTATTTACAGTTCCTGTCCATTATGAGTAGTAAGTACATAAAGCAAAACACAGCTTGCTTGTTGGACTACAAGTTTTCCCTTGTGGAAAACTGTGGTCTAAAAACTTGGCCATTCTTGACCTGAGATTGGTAACTCCTAACTTGAAGCAATCCATAATCTAGTCCTGACAATTTTTGAGTAAATGGAATAACTTCTTCTTTTTTCTTTTCTTTTTTTTTTTTCTTTTTTCTTTTTTTTTTTTTTTTGAGATGGGATCTCCCTCTGTCGCCCAGACTGGAGTGCAGTAGTGCGATCTTGGCTCACTGCAAGTTCTGCCTCCCGGGTTCACACCATTCTCCTGCCTCAGTCTCCCGAGCTCCCAAGTAGCTGGCACCCACCACTATGCCTGGCTAATTTTTTGTATTTTTAGTAGAGACGGGATTTCACCATATTAGCCAGGATGATCTCGATTTATTGATCTTGTGATCCACCTGCCTCGGCCTCCCTAAGTGCTGGGATTACAGGCATGAGACATTGC
This sequence comes from Macaca fascicularis, assembly GCF_037993035.2. Taxonomy (NCBI): domain Eukaryota; kingdom Metazoa; phylum Chordata; class Mammalia; order Primates; family Cercopithecidae; genus Macaca; species Macaca fascicularis. The sequence goes on along the minus strand of NC_088383.1, from coordinate 90,104,720 downwards.
GTCTGGCCCTAACTTCCCTTAATTATAGTGATAATTAGACAATTCAATAAATGAGAGCAGTACTTCAGAACTGAAGAGTTGGAAACCGCAGAACCTTTGAGGTACCACAGAGTAAACACAAGTATGCATGGTGCTTACTAAAAAAATGCAGATTTAAAGTCCCTGATTTGTACCTATTGAATACAATTATTCAAAGTCATTTTCAATAATTCACTTTCATATGCATGTTTCCTTATTTTTCCATTATCCCTGCTGTAAGCAGGACATAGCAGATTGTGAATTACCATAATGGAAAAATATTCTCTTCTATGAGTTAAACTAATTAAATCAACATGTAGACGGTGGTAAAGGAACAGCTTATATACAGGAGCAATTTTACTTCCATCAATCCATCTAAAGCATGTACACAGATAATGAAGGAGTTCAGCAGGACAAAAGTGGATGGCAACAGTGAATAGAGCTTAATGTTGAATATAGGAGATAGTACCACATTGGTCACCAAAATGTTTCCACAGGTATATGACAGAGAGCTTTATTCAGGCTTCTCCATGTTCTGAGTTAAAATATATCCATTTATCCTTTGTCTTCACTTTCACTCCTCTCATATCAGCTAAATTTTTGATTACTAATAGATGTCATGCTATCTTGATTTGGAGGTACGAGGTCCTCTAGGAAGCACTATGACATTCTTCCCATTTAAAGCACATATCCTGCTCTGTAAATACGTGAACTGGGATAACTATAAATAAGCATTATCCATCAGCCTAGTGTGAATCTATCACTGAGCATCTGATTGTCCCTGGGTGAGTTGGTTTCTGACATAAAAGAGTGAGGATCTGACCTTGGTGTATAGAAGATGCACCACATGGTGTCCATGGCAGCTAGTTGTCAGACTTCCCTCCTGTCACACTATGGAACACACAATATTCTTCAAAACATTTGTAATTAGCCTCCAACTGCCAATTTAAATCATTTTTCTTTGTATGTGACAATAGAGAGTAATACAGTCATCTTCAGTATCTGTGGTGGATTGGTGCCAGGGCCCCTGTGGATACTAAAATCCAGGGAAGCTCAAATCCCTTATATAAAATGATATAGTACCTGCATGTAATCTATGCATATTTTCCATCATACTTTAAATCATTGCTAGATTATGTACAATACCTAATACATTGCAAATGCTATGTAAATAGCTGTTATACTGTGTTGTTTAGAAAATAATATCAATTTTTAAAAGTCTATACCTGTACAGTGTAGGCCGAATTTTTTCCAAATATTTTTTATTTGTGGTTGGTTGAATCTATGGATGCAGAACCCACAAATACCAAAGGCTAACTGCATTTAAGATGTAGCATAATAAGTGGTGTGATATTTTTCCTCTCTCATTTTCAATTTCTTTATAAGAAAAATGGGGCTAATAATAGTACTCACCTCATAGGATAATTCTAAGGGAAGTGAGAGATAGATGTAGCACTTAGAAGAGTGCTTGATGATGCATTAAGTATGCAACTAATTTTAGTTATAATTATTATGTTATATGACAATTACTATTGTTCCACTATGACATGGGGTCAGGAAATTCATAGAGTAATGCTACCTTAACAGAATATATGAAAAGAGCCAGATAGTGGGAGCTTGAGCTAAGCATTGGTTTCATGCTACTAATTCATTGGTTCTCTTACTTGACTCCTAGATACCAGATCTTTTGCCTGCTGCTCCTGACATCTGATAGTGACTTGATATTCAGGAGATAGCCTGCTTATTATTTCTCAAGAAATGAACATCCTATAATAATCTCTAATTTACAAACTTAGAATTTTGACTATTGTTTAGATATCTTAGTCTTGGCTTTCTTGCTCCTACTTGATGTTGTCAAGATAGTTGGAGGATAATGGATTAACCAGGTCAATGATGAATCTTTACTTTTGGAGAATAAATAGGAAAATCTTTAATTTATTCTGTGTAAAATCCACTACCTCCTTTTACTAATATGTTTAATACCCCTTCACTCTTCATCAAGAACACTTTGGAAAGGTTCTGTAGCTTTTCTTTAATTTTCATCTTGCCAAATCTCTTTCCCCCTGCTCTGATCAGCACAGGGTTGGAGATTTTCTTACTGGCTTTTATGGTATCCATTTGGGTTGGCTCTAAGTAAGAAAATACTTGAGTGTTTTTTTCCTCCCTGAAGATACTTGTTTCTCGCCAAACTTTGGGTTAGTGATTTGCCTTTCAACATCAGCTTTCAGGAAATTTTAAGAAAATATAAATTTTCAATTTGTTCAGCATTTTTCTTGTTGTAAGGATAGGAAAGAGTTAATCCCAGATCTTTAGATCACCATATTAACATATAAAATTATGTCTTACCTTTTATTTAGTCTCTCTTTATAATGTATAGCATCACTAAAAGAATATGGTATTTACATATGAAAACACATATAGGCCAATGAAACAGAACAGAAAATTCAGAAATAGCCCAACTGCATTTGAGAATTTAATACACAATAAAGTTGTCAACTCAAATTTATGGGAAAAAGATGAACTGTCAATAATTAGTGTTAGGATAAGTAATGAAACAGAAAAAAATAACATAATCAAAGCACAATTTTGTTCTCCTCATGTGTTTGAATAAATTCCAAGTAGATTTAGAGATTTGCATAAAAAAAAAAAAACTGCCACTTTGGGAGCCTGAGGCAGGCGGATCACGAGGTCAGGAGATCGAGACCATCCTGACTAACACAGTGAAACCCCGTCTCTACTAGAAATACAAAAAGTTAGCCGGGCGTGGTGGCAGGCGCCTGTAGTCCCAGCGACTCGGGAGGCTGAGGCAGGAGAATGGCATGAACCAGGGAGGCGGAGCTTACAGTGAGCCGAGATTGCACCACTGCACTCCAACCTGGGCGACAGAGTGAGACTCCATCTCAAAAAACAAACAAACAAAAAAACAAAAAAAACAAAAACAAAAAAACGAAAAACAAAAAAACTGCGTCAAGTAAAATTTTCACAAAATAGAATAAAAATCCCTGAGGGAACCCCTATATAAGCTGGGAGTTTAAAAAATTTGTAAGTATGGCTAAAAATAAGGTATAATGAGGGAGAAAGATGAACAGATGTTATTATAAACCTAATTTAGCTTAATAATTGTAATAGATAGATAATGGAAGCCAATTCACAGGATTAAACCTAAGAGAAATGTTTAGAAATTAAAATTTTTGAGGACTCTGAAAATATTCAAGATAATTGAAGGTAAATAGTAGTGGAAAATGTAATTGGAAAGAGACCTAATAAGTTTTAATAAGTAATTAGAAAGATTTAAGCCTTGAAGTAGTATAGAAATCTGCAGCAGATTATATGCAATTTCAGCTTCATATATATCTCTACTAAAGTGAGAAGAACAAAATGAAGAAAAACTTATTAAAATATGAATTTATCTTTTATTTCCTTTTCTTTACAATTTATTATTATTATTATTTGAGACAGGTTCTTGCTCTGTCACCCAGGCTGGAGTACCATGGCATGATGTTGGCTCACCACAGCCTCCACCTCCTGGGCTTCAGTGATTCTCCCAACTCAGCCTCCCAAGTACTTGGGACTACAGGCATGCACCACCACATCCTACTAATTTTGTCTATTTTTTTTTTTATAGAGATGCAGTCTCACTGTGTTGCCCAGACTGGTCTTGAACTTCTGGACTCAAGCAATCCTCCTGCCTCTGCCTCCCAGAGTCCTGGGATTAGAGGTGTGAGCCACTGTGTCTGGCTAAAATATGGATTCTAAAAGGTTAACATAAAATAAACAAACACGACTTTTTTACAAATATGAGAGGGAGAGTGTGTTTCAAAGATTTACTTAAGTAATTCATTTATGGAGCACCTAGAAGGAAATGTTGGTTCAAAGGAGTGTAAGAGAAATAAAGTTATTAATACTGAAATAATAATGCCAAAATCAATCCAACACTGGGTAATGTTCCACAAGGCAACAAAACTGTGAACTTTAGGAATTATCTTTTCTTAAGGCATGAATTATTTGTATCTCTACAGGACAAAATCCATTTTATTTACTATTTCACAAATATTATTTACGCCATTATCACTCTTCTACAAGTTAATATCAACCTTAACAGAATTGTAAAATATCCTATACAAAAACAAAGTGTAAGTTAAGGAAAACTGAATAACCACAGATAAATTAATATTTGAATGGGACTGTTAGACCTACCCACTAAGCTCTAGTAAAACACTGAAAGGATACTCTATTATAATTTTGCTTATTTCCAAATTTTTGAAATTTGTGGTTTTTTTAACAATCTATTTCAAGCATGAAAAATAATCAATAAATATATAAACACTGTATCTGTTTTTCTACACTCCAAGCTTTAGGGTCTTTTCAAGAAGCAGCTCTTTGACCTATTTATATTTTAAGATATTGAATAGTATCAGTCTAATTATTGCTCTTGTGTATTTTGGCTTCTTCAAAAAATTATCATTTACAAGATAATTTAAAATTTGGAAAATAGATAAGTATTTTAAAATTATATTTGCATTTCCCTAGCATTTATTACTTTCAATATTATACTAAGAACATATATTTTTTATTTTAATATATTTTTCACAAGATCATATAAAATGTAATGGCATTTTGGGAAAAATACAAAGCACACCAAAGTCATAATACAGGATTTATTGCCTTTAATAAAAGTATTAACTACACTAATAGAATCATATTATTGCTGACTTAACGCATCTCTTATGAGCATCACACCAAAATACTTTATACTCAATAGAATGCTTAAATGCCTTAAGCACAGGAAAGATATTCAAAATGATAGCAGCTCTTTTAAAGGGCATACTTGTGAGGGGAAGAAGTGCAATGACTAAATATGGTTTAAAAATTTCCACTTTAAGTTAAGGACATGAAGATAAAACGTTGTGACTTTCTAACAAGTATGTAGAGGTTTAACATGTATATGTATACATTAAACATTTCATCAGTCTATATATGTGTATATAGTATATAATAGTAGTAGACTACTATATACATATGTATATAGACTGACCAAATGTTCTGTAGCACTAATAAGCCAAGACAAAAAGGAATAAGATTCAGGTAAAAACATCTTAATTATTCATTAGCTAAAATCCTAAATAAAAAAAGGAATGCGTATCAATAGAGTGATTTGGATTTTTTGTTTTTGTTGTTGTTCTTGTTATGGCAGCAATTTTTAAAATAATAAAGATGACAAAGTACAAGCTAGGTTTGTTTAATCTATTTCATTGGTTATAATCAAACTTCAAATATCTCATTTTCTGTTTCTAGAGAACCAAGACATAGAGCCAAGCAGCTGGAAAGCGTATCATTGATCAAAGGAGGAATGTAAATACCTATTTGGGAGCAAAGTATTTCCATTTTCCTAACAGACTTGTTTTTTTCCCATCTCTTGGAAAACAGCATCTTCTCATCCTTGGCATAAACTTTCTCCAGGTCAAGATCAGAGAACAGACCTGTAGAAAAAGTAGTCCTACCAAAAGACTTTCCTTTGCCTTCATGACTTCCTCTTCAGACCACCAAAGTTAGGGGTTTCTGCAGGGAAACTGATAGCCAAAATTGTATATATTTAACTCCAGCACTATAATTGTACATTAAAAAGGATGGATTTACTTGATCATTAAACAATATTATTATTAGCTAAAGAAACATACACACACAGACACACACACATACATACACATGCACATGCACACACACACATCAAGTTTAGAAAAATGTGCAAAACAAGTTTTTGGGGTAGGCTTATTCATATTTTTCAAAACATACTGAATTCGTATTGGATGAAAGGCTTAGTAATAGTATCTGTAATCTGTTTATCCCCTTCCCTAGCTCTTCAGTTATTAAGATGGATTGTCAGCATTTCATTTTTATTACGTTCCAATCTGGATGGCTCTGCTACTAGTGCATGCAGGTTTACATATGTATAGTTATGCATGTGTCATTGAACGTTTGGGTACGGTTGTATAGATGTGTAGGTATTTGACTGTATGGTTATATGTGGAGATAGGGGAGTTTTGGGGGTGTGGGTGTAGGGAAGTAATGGGAAGTCCTATAGATGCTCCACTCTAGGTTGGTCCTTCACTTGAAATGCTACCTTTGCTTCACTTTCCCAGAAACATTCAATAGTAAGACAATCAAGGACATTATATCTATGCATATCAAAAACTTCAGCTAAGATCCCCAAAATTAGATTTTACTTCACCATTTCTGTCATAAAAGCCACCTCCAGCTCTTAGAATTTTGCTATTTCCAAAATCATTTTCAATTTTCCCTTCCTCAAGTGTTCTTGGTGAATTTTGTAGCCAAATAAGACAGTTACCAGTGAACCTACAGAGTGAGCAAGGAACAGCAAATGTAGAATTGGATGATGACTTCTCTGTAGGAACGGAGTTTGAATGTGTTCTAAAAGGTAGCCAAGTAGACCCAGAAGGGGCGGCCCATTATCATTTCCATATGAGCAAGATGGGGATAATAATTGATTTTAGGGCTATTGGTGTATACTTTGGTTCAAACAGTCTGATTTTAAAGCATTTTAGAATTCATATCCTATAAGTATAGAAAAATCAACAGAATGCCTGACTTGAGGAAAATATCAACTAAAAATTGGTAAAAGGAGAGTGAAGCCTCTATCTTTTACAGCTTGTTGGTTTCCCCTTTCTTTTTTCACATTTATAATTTTTTTATTATTTATTTTGTGGGTACATAGTAGGTATATATATTCATGGAGTACATGACATGTTTTGATAGGCATGGAATAAATACTTGAGGAGATGGATACCCCATTCCCCATGATGTTTGCTTTCCCTTTCTAGGTGAACCTACCCTATGAAAACATTGAAAATCTTATTTTTTTTATCTCTTCCACTTTATGAATTCAGTCTATCTAGTAAACACACTCATATCAATATGTTAGAAACAATCAACACAAAACACATTACTGACAGCAGAATTTCGGTGCCTGCCTGTATGCTCTTTTTGAACATAAATGACATATTTGCCATGGATGAGGTTACTTGTGCAGAAGAATACCTTTTTAATTTGAAATAATATCTTCATCTTTTTGAGATAGAAAAAAAATATTTTTTAAATGAGATTTTCATTACTTGAAACTTTTTAACTAGAATTTTCCTATTATCTTGCTCCCATATTGGACAGGCATAGATTAGGTGAGTCAATCCGTCAGGGTTTGAATCCAGGCTGCTTCTTCTACTGTCCCTGTGACTTTGAGTACAAAATTATTTAATTAGAAGTCATTTAAACTTTTTTGTTTCTCAGCTTTCCTCAATGTAGAATGGATCTATGATAATGTCCTACAACATAGGGTTATTATGAGAATTAAATGTGACAATATTTGCAAAGAGGTTAGGACTCTGCCAAAAATATAGTGAAATGTACATAAGGGATTGATTAATAAAGTTTCAAATGACTGACTTGGAGCTAGCTAATTGTCAAAAATTTTTATAAATTTTGATGGTAAAAATACATTAGCATCGCAATGTAAAACAAAAGGAAACTGTCTCAATAACTTCATTTAAAGAATGTTCTTCCTATAAAACTACTAAAACTAAAATAAGAAATTGTGTATAATGCTGCTAAACTTCAACAGGGCATTGGAGTGGGAATCCAGAGGCTGGTGGCTAGTACAGTATTGATACTGGCTTAAAGGGGTAGGGTAGTGATGGGCAGAGAAGTGCGGCCTCCCTGGTAAGGGCTCCACCCTCAGTCCTGTGCCCACGGACCTAAGTAAGGACAGACACTTCTGTTTCCCGGCCCAAATACTGCATTTTCCAAGACCACCCTGGCCCACCATGCCCTCATCCTGTGCCTCCAAAAACCCTGAGAATCTAGCAGGAACAGACACAAGTGGATGGACAACAAGAGGAACACGCTGACAGAGGCCAGCATGCCGTGGATGGTGGAACAAAGTGGACTCCGAGGGAAATTCGGCCTAGGACAGTGGGAAGAGAGCCAGGACACTGAGTGGCAGGATTCCAGGGCACGACCACCTTCTGGCTCCCATCCATCTGCTGAGAGCTTCCAACACTCAAAAAAACCTTGTATTCATTTTCCAAGCCCACGTGTGATCCAGTTTTTCTGCTACACTAGGGAAGGAACCCTGGGATGCAGAAAGCCCTCTGTCTTTGCAATAAGGCAGAAGGTGTAATTGAACTTATTAACACAAGCTACCTGCAGATGGCAAAGCTGAAAGAGCACACTGTACCACATGCCCACTGGGGTTTCAGAAGCTGTAAACACTTAATCCTGGACACTGCACTTGGGGTCGGAGCCTACACTCCTTAAGACCTACCCATCTGCCTGCTCCCCCTAGGAGTTTGAGCTGCAGAGCTCCTAAGAAGCAAGTCACACCTCATTGCACGCCCTGCAAGCTGGATAAGGGAAAACTCCTCCCGTTTCAGTATTGCTGCTGATCATCCAAGCTGCTCAGTAAGCCTTTTCAGCTTGCTAGATTTCAGCTGCTTTATCCTTAAAAGGACAGTTATTCTTTTGAGAAAGTAAAAATTTTTATAAGGCTAAATCATATAGAAATTATAGAAACTTCATTCTAAATATAACTTTAGAAAGCACATCATCCACACCAGTCTCCCCCATCCAAAATTAGAAGAAGAAAATCTAGAAGAGAAAATAATTTGCCACAATTACCTGTAATACCATCTCTCCCCACCCCACCATGGGAGTGACACAGTTAATATTCACAACCCAGACCCTTGAGGTGGATTGCTGGAATCACTAGTTCATTCAAGAACATCTGAATCTAAGTTCATTATACAATGCTGTGCTTGTGGAAGGCCCACTTTTCTAACATCCATCCAAAGAGAAGTTTAAAATATTTAACTGGTAGAGGGTTTACGTTAAGGAAATAAAAACAGGGTTGCTACATGCACACAAAATGAAAAAGGAATATATTCTAGGAACCTAGTTTGGAATTAGATTAGTAAGATTTGCATTTGAATGAGGGTAGCTGGATTTTTCTCAGTGCTTTCATTATTTCCTCACCAACTTAAGGTCTAATACATATAGAAACTGCTGGATATTAAGGAGTTTCCTGTAGCCCCAAATTGCCTGTCATCAAATCAAAGCAGTTTTTACATAAGCAGATTGCCTTACAACAAGTGAAAATTTAAAGCATGATCTTTTGTTTAAATAACCTAGTAGATGAGCTAGTTTTTATGTAATTATTTGTACAATCGATAAATGTTTTAAAAATACATATTTAAGTTTTAAAGGCAAGGAGTAGGAAAATAAGCTATATTTAATTTAGTCTTGTAGTCTTTTACTTTCAGATTTAACTGTAGTTCAAAATTGTCTATCTAAAAATTTGTTTTTCTGTTTGATAAATTGATCAAGACATATTGATCAAGAATAAATTGATGTACTATATGGAAAGCTTACATCACTAATATGTAAACAAGTGGATTGTGACTCAGTCAGTCTGAGTTCAGATTCTGTTTTCATAACTTACTAGTTCTATGCCTTTGAATGAATCACTTTACCTACCTTTGTCACAATTTCCTTACATGAAAAATGGGGATATTGCTAGAAATATTACAAGGGATAATGCATGCATATGAAACACCTATGAAGATCTGTGTCAGACATTTCATAGCTCTCAAAAAATGGTATCTATTATGTATACATGCATTACACTTTTTAATAAAATATCAATATAGTCATAGAAATTAGAATTTATTAATTTTAAAATGTTTACTAGATTTCTACAATATTTTATTTTCTAAAAGTTATATGACCTTGCTCTTTGTTGGAGGGTCATGTATCTGTGGTTGTGATTCCAATAACTACTAGTCTGCTTGTAATAGCCATTCTGATAGATGTGAACAGTGTTGTGTATATATATATATATTTGTTCTATTTAGCTATGGAATAAATCCAATTACTATTATTTCTACACATACTCTTTCTTGATTTTGTTTCCCATATTATTCAGGTGGCTTTTGCACTGAGAGCAAACACAGCTGACAGCGTGGTCCACTCTTGCAGATGCAGCCCAGAGTATTTGTCTTCTGATGGGCTGGTGGTTAAAGGAGTAAGAGGAAGAGAATCTTTGAAGGGGCAAAGTGGTAAGGTACTGGCTTCATCACCACCTACAGAATTCAGTACTTTTCATCCTAGCCTACTGGGAGCATTAACTTGGGCACTTGTATGTATGTGCACACACTCACCTACCCGTGAATGCAACACTCTGTCATAGTGATCTAAGGGAAATTACGTTTTATAAGGAAAAGGCTACAGCAATTTTAGGATGTTATTTGAGTCAATTACAATATTTTCTTTCCTTTTCTTCCTTTAAGTGATTAGAAAGTAGTTGAATTAGTTGATACAATAGTAGAGCTGGAATAAAACATTTAAGCAGAGTTAACTTTAAAGGCAAATAGGATAAATGGATATCTGTGTGATATAAAAGACAAAATGAAGAATTATTTTTCCCAATTCATTCAGCATTATAATGGAAATTCCATCATCACAGTCTCATTCCCTGAATTTCCAGGAATAATCAAAATGTACAGGTTATTTAAATGGTAGAATGTGAAACCATTCTTCATATTTTTAGTGTGGGCAAGTTCAAGAAAAAAAATTTACTGTCAAGATCAAGCTTTGTAGCAATGACAAACAGGATTAAAACTTATGAGAAGCAAATGTACCACTAAAGTCAAAGTCTGCCACTTCTAGATTACTTATGAAGGTTAGTTTCATAAGACACATAATGAGACCTATTGGGAATCTAGAATTCATGGAAGAGGGGCTTGTAGTAAGAAGAGAATTTATGAAGGTTAGAGAAAAGTAGCCATCTCCCAACTTTGCCATCTCTATCACTTACCTTTATATATAGGCTACTGCCTTTATATACAGTCTTTGTGTGTAAACTAAACATATAAGTATGGGGATATATTGTCCATATCTTTTTAGCAATCATAAAGTCAGGCACGTGATCTCTGACACCATTCAAGAGCAAGTGTAGAAAGGGAATTATTTTCATCATAAAAATAAAGTGTTACTACTACCATCACCCTGAGAGGGAAAACAGCTTGAATTGTCTTTCTTGAGAATTATTTCAAACACCTCTTGAAACATTAATGATATAATGTCTGATATAATAAAATCAATAAATGTCTGTGTTGGGAACTAGGAGGACTCAGGGAGCTACTTTTTCAGAAAAGTTAGCATGTCTCCTTAGTAAGACTTTATGTTTTATTGGGTTTACCCACATCATTGAGGCTTTGGAAAACATTGGCACATTCACTAATTAATAGATGATTTTAACTTAATTATTTTCAGTCTTTTTTTCACTTTCTTACTGACACTCCACTCACACCAGTAATTGAAACTAGAGTTCTAAAGGCTTTATTTCTGAGACAGGCTAAGAGAAGTCAAAGGACAGTGAAACTTAAGGCTTACAAGCAAGGAACCAAAGTATTTAAGGTTGAATTACTCGTTATTTTCACACACATTGAAGAAGATATTAAAACTTTACCAACTTACATTAAAAGAGAAAACATCTTTTAAAATGTAGTACCTATTTAATCATTATCTAAAGACTGGCCTGGTTTTTATGACTACAAATTTGATTATTCTGAAAGTCAACATATCAAACACTAGTTAATTTAAACAATTTATCATATGGTATTTCCTCCTAATAAGTCTCTTCCATATTTCTTTATTTTGAAACAAAATTTTTGGCATTTCAGCTAGCTATTACTTATTTATATTCTGTGATTATAACAAAGTTTTTTCTTATTTGGATTTATTTACTAATTTATGAAACTCATGAGCCAAATACCAAATATTGGATTATACAGAGCACCTGAAAATTTTTCTCTTATTGATCTAAAAGTCAATTAATTAGAAAGGATTTCGTTCCTGGATTATTTTTGAAATACAATGTAGCTCTTTCTCTCTAAAGAGGCACTTGACTGACAGAATCAGAGAGGTGGGTAATACCAGTCATGTTCAGACAAGACCTACTTGACTAGGATATATTCAGTGGCCTGGGAAGGTAATTCCTTTTCAGTGGGAAATCTGAAAAGAGACGGGAAGTGATCACAAAAGGAGATATTCTTCAAGTAATGTTGAAGAGCCTTCCAAATGAGAAAGAACTTTTCTCCTCAAAAGTCAATATCCTCCCAGGCCAACAAAACAGAATTTTTACCTTGGTTTCTCAGATTTAAAACAACTATCATTCCAGTGTTTTTCTTTCTTCTTCTGTTTTCTTATTTCTCCCTTTTTATGTGACTTTTCCGTCCAGACCATAATATTCAAATGTTTAAATCTCTCAAAAACTTTTATTTTTTTCCTTTTGAATGAAATTTGTGTTTGTTTGTTTTTACAGTAATGCATTTTATAAACTATTGGCAAAGCAAAATTGTAGTATCAATAAAAGGGAAAATGCGTTTCCAGATTTCAGGGAAGGAAATTTAACTGTACTCAACCTTCAGTTTTGTTTTGTTTTGTTTTTTTTCAAGGGCATATTATTAGCTTGAGAATGATCTTAGTTCTTGGCTTCTCTCCCTTTTCATGGATATGCTTACCTTTGGACCACTGTAATAGCCTAAAGATATCACATTATAAATGGAAGGATAAAAATGATTAAATATCCTCAACCAAAAGAAGGCAAGAGCATAAATTAAGATCTAAAAGGTTTCTAACTTCTGGTAAAGGCAAAATGGGTGATATTAGAATAACCCTCATGACTATAAAAATGATAAAACACTGGACAAAACTTGTATAAATCAAATGCAATACCTGTGTAAATGTAACATAATAAAACATTGCTACTGTTGGAAATAACGTAATTACTTCACTCTGTTATTATTATTGTTTCAAAGTATTTTAATGGTATCACAGGCAAACCAGAACTGAAGGGATTTTGACCCTAGAAAGCAATATTTTTACTCATACAAGGTGAGATTTATGTTTATACAGTTTTTCTTCTGAAGGAACTGTTTTTTTCCGGCAACAAATTAAACTCACTTAGAAAGCTATAATCCTTTTTACCTGAGGAATTAGAGAGAAGCTAGATTTTGGGATTCCCCATAGTGATAAGGTATCCCTAATATCTTTGCTCAAAATCTATTTAAAATCTTGACTCTCTGTTAATTCACCCATGCATGAGATGAGACTTTGGAGATTTCAGGGCAAAAGCACAGTTCTCTAACTGAAAAACGTGAGCAGAGGTATGTGCTAATGGCTAATTAAGTAGGACACAATTTGCAATTTGATTGCTTTCATGCCAGAGGCTCATTAACTTCTTACCGCTTTCTGTTACTATCATAGATAGGCCAACTTCAGTAATAAAGACTAGTTCTGTGGACTAAGAAATTTTCCCAGAACTAAGAACAAAACCATAGTTAACCTGTCCTAACAATTTAGTGAAATCTACATTTTGAAATATAAATGTAATCCCAGTAATGTAAGTGCCTGAGAGGAAAAAAAAAAATCAACATGTTTGAAGAGCAATAAAATAATTCAACTTGTATATACTATGCACAATGTCTAAAATACAACAGCATTTCTAGACATGTATAGCATCAGGGAAAGATAAATTATGTCAGCAGGAAATCCAGTCAATAATACAAAATCCACAGATAAAGTGCATATTGGAATTAATAGATAAGGCCTTTGAACCATCTATGCTAAATATTCAAGAAAGTAATAGGATGGACTGATATGCTGGAATAAAGATGAGTGATTTTAGGAGGTACCTGAAAACTATGTCAAATAAAAAACTAAAATCAGTGCTTATAATGGAAAAAATTACGTATACAAATGGTTTAAATAAATGGCAACTTGAATTAAAAAAAGAAAGGACCAGAAAATTTGAAGAAAAACAAATATAGGAATAATTCAAGCAGAAGCACAGATGTAAAATAAATATAATAAAAATGAATTCAATAATTCAATGAATTTAATTAAATTCAGAGATTCAGTGACCATTTTTAAGTGGCTGAATCTACATGTAATTGCAGTATCAGAAGGACAGACTAGGGAGAAGTTTGGACTGGAAAAATTTTAAAAATATTCTTCAGTGACTTAAAATATTGATTAGAAGAGTCAACTCCAAAGTAGGATAAATAGAGAATACACACACACATACACACCCCACACACATGCACACACACACATATGTATATACACACATACCCTGAGGTAAATGATAGTCAAATTGCTCAAAAACAAGGATAAATAAAAATTCTTAAAAGCAGTCAGAGAAAAACAAATGATACGTCAGTGGTATAAAATGCAAACAGAATCAATGTCTAAATTGAAACAATAGGAGCCAGAAGACAACGGAAAAACACCTTTAGAAAAGTACACAAGAGCAAGATAAGCTGTTAACCTAGTGGAGCTGCAGAAGGCACACTAAAGGCGTGTTGATACAAACCAAAGTTTACATAATTTATTTTCAGTTTTTTTGCTGACAAAAGTGTTAGGGTACATTTTTCAGGTTTGAGGAAGTAATTACGTTATGGATATTTGGTAAGAAAATAGAGTCTTAGAAACGATGATTTGTGGATATGTATAAAAATACTTTTTCATAAGTTCTTTAAGATTCAATTGGATGTTTAAAGAAAAATAGTTTTACTGTGGAGTTTAAAGGTTATTTACAAATAAAATATATGGCAACAATAGCCCAAAGTGGAAGAGTTTTTAAGTTGGATTAGAATTGTATAAGATTCTTATATTTTTGTGAAATGAAATATTATTAATTCAATATAGACTGTAAAAAGGTAAAAATGCATATTAAAATCCCTGAAAAAATCAATAGCAATACAAAACTATAGCCAAGCAACATGGACAAAGACTTCATGACTAAAACACCCAAAGCAATGGCAACAAAAGCCAAAATTGACAAATGGGATCTAATCAAACTAAAAAGCTTCTGCACAGCAAAAGAAACTATCATCAAAGTGAACAGACAGGCTACAGAATGAGAGAAAAATTCTGCAACTTATCCATCTGAAAAAGGCTAATATCCAGAATCTACAAAGAACTTAAACAAATTTACAAGACAAAAAAAAAAAAAAAAAAAAAACACCATGAAAAGCGGGCAAAGGATATGAACAGACACTTCACAAAAGAAGACATTCATACAGCCAACAGACACATGAAAAAATGCTCATCATCACTGGTCACCAGAGAAATGCAAATCAAAACCACAATGAGATACCATCTCATGTCAGTTAGAATGGCGATGATTAAAAAGTCAGGAAACAACAGATGCTGGAGAGGATGTGGAGAAATAGGAACACTTTTACACTGTTGGTGGCAGTGTAAATTAGTTCAACCAGTGTGGAAGACAATGTGGCAATTCTTCAAGGATCTAGAATCAAAAATACTATTAGACCCAGCAATCCCATTACTGAGTATATACCCAAAGGATTATAAATCATTCTACTACAAAGACACATGCACACGTATGTTTATTGCAGCAGTGTTCACAATAGCGTAGACTTGGAACCAACCCAAATGCCTGTCAATAATAGTCTGAATAAAGAAAATGTGGCACATATACACCATGGAATACTATGCAGCCATAAAAAAGGATGAGTTCATGTCCTTTGCAGGGACATGGATGCAGCTGGAAACCATCATTCTCAGCAAACTAACACAAGAACAGAAAACCAAACACCACATGTTCTCACTCGTAAGTGGGAGTTGAACAATGAGAACACATGGACACAGGGAGGGGAACATCACACACCAAGGCATGTCATGGTGTAGAGGGTTAGAGGAGGGATAGCATTAGGAGAAATACCTAATGTAGATGATGGGTTGATGGTTGCAGCAAACCATCATGGCATATATATACCTATGTAACAAACCTGCATGTTCTGCACATGTATGCCACAACTTAAAGTACAATAAAAACTAACTAAATAAATAAAGTAATAGAATAATTTTGTATAATACATAAGTAACTTTATATACACAGGTGAAGAATAAAGAGCAAATGATCCCAAAAGAAAAAAATTAGCATTATGATAGAATTAATTCAAAAATAACAATACTTACTTTAAATGTAAATGGACTCTACATTCCATTTGAAAAGTTGAAATTGCCAGACAATGTAAAAAAAAAAAAATCAAGAAATAACTTGATGCTGTTCACAAATGATTCACTTTAATTATTAATGGTAGTTCAGTGACTTGAACTAAAGAAGAAAGGTTGTAGTTTGTTCACTTGTTCCTTCTGTTGCTTTGGCAAATCATTTTATTTACCTATGCTTCCATTTCCTTATTCGGTCAATAAATATAAAATGCCTTGCTTATTGTAAGGCGACATTTATGGAGATACTCTGATGCAGCAGAAAAAGCCTAGGACTTATAACTGGACGTAGATTGCAATCTTAGAACTTTACTATTTTAAAAAAATAAAGCTGTGGTAACTCCTTTAACTTCTTTGAGATTCAGTTTTTTCTTTAAGAATAGCAAGAGTATTGGATGATATTCCATGCAATGGGGAAATTTCTCTATGAAAAATCTTTGAAAGATTTAAGATTATTGAAAATAATTGTCATGGAAATGTTAATCACTCTACTTGTCCAATCACACTCTTTAAGGACATTGCCTATTCAGAGTCCTAATACAAGCTAAAGATACGTGTGGCATAGAAAGCCATTTAAAAGTAATCTATCCCCTGAGCCACTATTTTAAAAATCTAAGTAGTGTGTTCTGCTGACTCATTAGAACTCAATATTGATAAACTCTTTATAAATCTATTACCTAGTACTGATATTTAAAAAGTAGGTGGCAGTAATGAAATAGAAAGAAGAGACATATGAGTTGTAGCTCAGAGACCTTAATGGTCAGGTTCTATGAAGATCTCAAACTTCTACTACTGCTTTTTTCTAGATATCCACTTATTGCAGAGCTGAACTCCAGCATTAGTATTTACAAATACTACACTTTGTATTTTTTTAATTTTATAAAACTTTTCCTTACTCTTCTATGCATATTGTTAAAGTAAACTCACTTTATCAGAGCTAGCATGAGTAGGTCTGTGTCCTTGGCCACCAATACTGCACAAACAAAATAGTGATGCAAAAAGTAAGTTATGAGTGGATTGATTGCCTAAATTATTTCTAATGCATGTTATAAGGATCACTCACAATATCATTTAAAGCCAGTAATTCTCAAATATTTTTCATGTACTACTTATTCCCTCGATAATTGTGTACTTCATTAGACTACTTTCAAAACAGAAAGTAAAAAGCACATTTTTATATATCTATGAGAATGGGGGAGAACATCCAACAATCAAAAAGGAAATCCTTTAAATCAGCAGTTAAAGACTCTAAATGTCCAAATACAATTCTGGTTTGAGAACTGTAAAAAACCATTCTCTACAACTTGCGATTCCTGTGTTCCTTATCTATTACTGGAAGTTGAAGATATGCTCACTGTAGAGTCAAATTAAATGGATAATAGGAAAATTGGTGGAACTGACAAGTTTGATGAGTAGAAAAAGAAATAAAACCTAATTATTGAGAAAGTAAAACTGAACAAGAAATCTCAGCAAAAAGTGAAAAGAAAAATTTGATTGTAAAATCAGTTAGCTTAAAGTAAAAAAGAATGACAGAAAGCACTAATACATTCATATTATTTATATTTATTATGTTTTTTTTGTAAGAAGAAATAGGAAAACAGTGAACTGTCCTCACAAAAAGAAAGTGGCTGAGTAAAATAAGGTGTATCTACTTAACCCATAGTTTTTAATGTGGAAGCAAGCATGTGGTAAAAATAATGTAGGATTAGAAGACAGATAAATCCACGTCATACCAAGATATGTTATTGACAATGTAGGCAACCACTTTTCCTTTTGAAATTTAATGAAAATTTGGGAACGATATCTACAACAAAGAATTGTGCATGTACAATATGAATTAGTGTATTGGAAGTAAATTATCCCAGGAATCAAACCTGTGTTCTGAATTTAGCTTAATTTGTGTAAGCTATGGAAACTTGGGTAGATTATTTAATTTCTCTGAATCTCAAATTCTTCATATGTAATATAACCTTTGCTATAATTAATTTTAAGTATGTAATGTGCTATTCTATGAATATATGATACATATTATAAAGCAATATTCAAGTTTACATTGTATTTATTATTGTTGTTGTTAGTACATCATTGCCCTCAGTGGACTGGAAATTTCCTGTGAGTAGAAAGAATACCTGTCATTTTCGTATTGGTCAAGATGCATGGAAGATTATATTATAATACATGTAGGAAAATGGAAGCAACAATGAGACAAATATTTGAAATACTTTACATATTTTTGTTTTTGTTTGTCAATCTTTTTCTTTTGAGATAATTGTAGCTTCATGTGTCAGTTTTAATAAATAATGGAGAGATATTCCATGTGTCCTTTTTCTGGGTCATCTCAATGTTATTACCTTTCAAAATCATAGAACAGTATCTTCACCAGAATGTTGACGTTGATACAGCCAAGATACACAGTATTTCCATTACCAAATTCTCTTAGTTCTATGTCTTAGTTACATCTAGTCTTTAAACCTTTGCAAGAATTAATCTGTTACCTTTTGATATAATTTGGTCATTTCAATCATATTATATAAATGGAACTATAAAGCTTTAATCTTTTGGAATTGGATTTTTTTTTTTTTCACTCAGAATAATTGCCTGAAGATTTATCTAGGCTGTTGCATTTCTGTAGTTCATTTCCTTTCATTTCTCAGCAGTATTCCATGGTATGGATGTAGTACAGATAGTTTTACCATGAAGGACATTCAGATGGTTTCCCTTTTTGAGCTAGCATGAAGAAATCTTTTATGAGTATTCATGTACAGATATTTGTGTGAACATAAATTTTCATTTCTATTAAACAAATGCCTATTTGAGTATAATTCTCGGTCATATCGTATTTGCGTATTTAGTTTTCTTAGTGACCTGGCAAACCTTATCAAGAAAGATTTAAAACATATGGCAGCAATGTGTGAGTGGTCCAGAATTGCCCTGGCTTTGCTGCATTTAGTGTTGCCACTATTTTTTTTTTTTTTTTTTTAATTTTAGTCATTCTCAAAGATGTGTAGTGGTATCTCATTGTGTTTTCAATTTGCATTTCCATAATAGCTAATGGTGTTGAGCCTCTTTTCATGTGCTTATTTTCCATTTTCAAATTGTCTCCAGTTAAATTTCTCTTTAAGTTTTGTTTTATCTTATTTTATCTGTTTTCTAAGTGTATCATTAGTTTACAAAACAAAACACTACGGAGTTTTCAGTGTTCTTAATATATTTTAGATACCATTCTTTTATCAGACATGTAGTTTCCAAATTATTTTTCCACTCTGGAGCTTGTATTTTTTTTCTCTTAACAGGATATTTTGCATCACAAAATATTTTAATTGTATTGTATTTTATTTTAGTAAGGTTCTCGCTATGTTTTCCAGGCTGGTCTTGAACTCATGGGCTTAAGTGATCCTCCCACCTCGACTTCCAAAAGTTCTAGAATTACACAGTGTATGGCCTAGATTTTAATTTAATCAAGCCTATTTTATCTTTTTTTTTTTCACTTATGGATCATCCATTTACTGTCAAAGCTAAGAAATTATTGCCTAGCTTTCAATTTCAATATTTTATTCCATCAATTTTTGAAGTTTTATAATTTTACATTTAAGTTCATGTTTCATATTAATTTTTACATAAAGTATGTGTTTTAGATCAAGGAAATCGAAGTTCTTTTGCTTTGCTTTTAGATGTCCACTTGCTCTAGCATCATTTTTGAAAAGGCTATTGCTCCTTCACTAAGTTGCTTTTACAATTTTATTAACATCCTTTATGAACAATTAGGTGGATCAGTTTTCATGATTTCTAATCTGTTCTATTTATCCATGTGTCTATTGTTCTGCAAATACTAGATAGCATATAAGCCTAATATATTGTTACTGTAGCTATGTATTAGTCTTGAAATTAGGTAGAATGGTTCTTTGTACTTAGTTTATCTTTTTTTTTTTTTTTTTTTTTTTTTGTCAGAGTCTCGCTCTGTCACCCAGGCTGGAGTGCAGTGGCATGATTTCGACTCACTGTAACCTCTGCCACCCGGTTTCAAACGATTCTCCTGCCTCAGCCTCCTGAGTAGCTGGGACTACAGGCGCCCACCACCACACCTGGGTAATTTTTGTATTTTTAGTAGAGACAGGCTTTTGCCATATTAGCTAGGCTGGTCTAGAACTCATGACCTCAGGTGATCCACCCTTCTCTGCCTTCCAAAGTGTTGGGATTACAGGCGTGAGCCATCGCACCCGGCCCAGTTCATCTTTTAAATACTTTTATAGCTATCCGATTCCTTGACATTTCCACATACATTTTAAAATTATCTTGTCCATATCTACAAAAAATTCTTTCTGGGATTTTGATAGGAATTATGTAAAAACTATATGAAAATTTGGGAAAAATTGCTATCTTTACTGAGTATTTCAATTCATGAAAAAAACAAAACTTTCCATTCATTTTTATCTTCTTTGATTTCATTCATCACTTTTAAAATATTTTTCAGCATACAAGTTTTATAAATGTGTTGTTAGCTTTGCATTTAAGCATTTTTAAGGGGGCAAGAGAGGTGAGTATAAGTGGTATTATATTTCTTTAAATTTTGGAGCCTAAGTGTTTGTTGCTTTTTGTATGATTTCTTTTCGTAAATTCCTAGAGATTTCCAATATAGACAACAATGTCACCTGCCAATAGAGGCAGTTTATTTCTGCTTCCCTGATTTGTATGCCTTTCATTTCCTATTCTTGATTTATGGCACTGACTATACCTTGCAGCACATATTGAATATAAATAGTGAGAACAGACATCTTTTTCTTGTTTCTAATATTAGAGGGGAAGCATTCAGGCTTTCACCCTTCAATGTAATATTAGCTATACATATTTTGTCTATGTACTTAATGAAGTTGAATAAGTTATCCTCTATTCTTCTGAGCATTTTTGTCATAAGTAAGTGTTAATTCTGTGAAATGTTTTTCTGCATTGATCAATATTTTCATATGTATTTTCTTCATTAGGCTTCTAATATATTGAATTACCAAATATTGAATCAGTCTTGAAACCTTGTCTTGACAGACTTGAATACGGCTTATACATATATATTTTTTTACATACTGATGAATTATATTTGCTAACTTTTGTTAAGGATAGTTACATCTATATTCATAAGAGATATTGGTTCATAGTTTTATTTATTGCAATTTTTTGGTATTGGTATGGTAATAATAGCTTCATAATCATAACTGATAAGTATTTACTCCTCTTCTACTTTGTAGAAGGTTCTGTAGATTTGGTTTGAATCTTCTTTAAAATTTGATAAATTATTCTAACCTAGAATGATTATACATGTGATAATAGGTTAGAATTGGAGACACAAATATGTACTAATGTTTTGCTAAATAAAGATGCAAATAAGGCCCGAGGGTGACTCACGCCTGTAATCCCAGCACTTTGAGAGGCCGAGGTGGGCGGATCATGAGGTCAGGAGATCAAGACCGTCCTGGCTAACACGGTGAAATTCCGTCTCTACTGAAAATATAAAAAATAAGCCGGGCATGGTGGTGGGCGCCTGTAGTCCCAGCTACTCGGGAGGCTGAGGTAGGAGAATGGCGTGAACCCGGGAGGCGGAGCTTGCAGTGAGAAAGATGGCACCACTGCACTCCAGCCTGGGCGACAGAGTGAGACTCCGTCTCAAAAAAAAAAAAAAAAAAAAAAAAGAGAGATGCAAATGACTACATAAAAATCACATATGTTTCTGTCAAGTGTTAGGGCCTGGAAAATATGTTACCCAGTAGCAATAAATATACCGGGCATCAGAATCATACTCCAATAGAAGGAATCAGGGTTTCTTGGAAAAATGATTGATTCTAAAATTGAGAAAGGAAATATACAAGGTAAACCTAGAGCGTGCTGTAGTACCAGAAACCAAGGAAATGTTAAAAACTAACAGTCCCCACACTGATGGGGGTTTGTTAAAAGGACATAGGTGCTAACTGAAGAAGTACCAATAAGCCAAGCCATAAAATAATTGATCTGTAGAATACTTAGGGCAGCACTGGAGTATAATCCGAAAGTATGTAATAAATATCCATGAGCCTATACCAATAAAGATAAATAACTGAGTAGATAAACAAATGAGGGAGAAGTGATAAGTAAACTGTGCAGAACTTCACATAATTGGTGTAGATACTCTATCCTCAAGGAAGTGAGCGTAAGTGCCGACACCGTAAGTGTGAACTGTGCATTGAGACTTTCATCCATAGAGTATAGTGAAGAAACGTAGAAAAATGAATCATATAAAAACCATTACTGCAACAAAGTGATCCTGGTCAACAATGATAGTGATAAATCACATTGATAGTGTAGACCTGTGAAATTATGTGATGAAAATGGCAACTGTACCAGTATGATTTTTGTTTGAAAAACCCATAATCCCACTATGAGCATTTAAAAAAAAAAAAAAATCACGAGAGAGGAATTCTACAAAATGCTTGACTCTCAATCTTTCTACTGAGAGAGGAGTCTTAAATAGGTAACCCTTTAGAAGAGATAAAACTGCAAGTTAAGTGGAAATTAAATTTTCAGAGACTAATAGTGGGATTCCTTGGGAATAAGTTTGCTTAGATCTTACAGGAGAGATCAAGAAAAGGTGAGGAAAAGAATCCCTGTAGATAAGAAGTTATGAGTCAGAGAGGAAAAATTGGGAGCACCAAAGATAAAACCTTGAGAAATATAGCATTTTCTATAGGTCTCATCTTGACTATTCCTGTTCTTTCTTATGTAGGTGGGGAAGGCTTTTTCTGGGGACCCCAGTTTAGTAATTAGGATAGAAAGAGATGGTAATATTCACAAAATACAGAAAAGAGAACTTATCTAATTCACACTTTGTGAGCAAAGATTTGTATCTAAATTTTTATTAAATACTGAATTGTTAGTTTACTTGTGAGGTTTTTGTTACAGAAATTTTTAAATAACATGCATTACATAATCAAATAAGCATCTTCTTTTTGAATATTATTATACTTTAAGTTCTGGGATATATGTGCAGAATGTGCAGGTTTGTTACATAGTTATACACATGACATGCTGTTTTGCTGCACCCATCAACCCGTCAAGTACATTAGGTATTTCTCCTAATGCTATTCCTCCCTTAGCCCTCTACCCCTTGACAGGCCCCGGTGTGTGATGTTCCCCTCCCTGTGCCCATGTGTTCTCATTGTTCAGCTCCCACTTATGAGTGAGAACATGTGGTGTTTGGTTTTCTGTTCTTGTGTTAGTTTGCTGAGAATGATGGTTTCCAGCTGCATCCATGTCCCTGCAAAGGACATGAACTCATCCTTTTTTATGGCTGCATAGTATTCCATGGTGTATATGTGCCACATTTTCTTTATCTGGTCTATCATTGATGGGCATTTGGGTTGGTTCTAAGTCTTTTCTATTGTGAACAGTGCCACAACAAACATACGTGTGCATATGTCTTTATAGCAGAATGATTTATAATCCTTTGTGTATGTGCCCAGTAATGGGATTGCAAAATAAGCATCATCTTTTAAAAGCAGTCTACATGTGAGATTTTACACTAAATTTTACTGCTATACATGATGTTTAGAACTTTTAGATTTTGATTTAATTCAAAGCAACATTTTTTGAATTTTTTTTTTCCACAAACTCATGTATTTCCTTTTATCACCATTTCTTATTGTTCCTTTGGAACTGAGAGTTGTTTTTTAATTTTTTTTTATTTACTTTGTTGTTTAATTACACTGTAAGTTCTAGGGTACATGTGCACCACATGCAGGTTTGTTACGTATGTATACATGTGCCATGTTGGTGTGCTGCACCCATTAACTCATCATTTACATTAGGTATAGCTCCTAATGCTCTCTCTCCCCATCCCCCCACCCCACAACAGGCCCCAGTGTGTCATGTTCCCCTTCCTGTGTCCAAGTGTTCTCATTGTTCAGTTCCCACCCATGAGTGAGAACATGTGGTGTTTGGTTTTCTGTTCTTGTGATAGTTTGCTGAGAATGATGGTTTCCAGCTGCATCCATGTCCCTACAAAGGACATGAACTCATCCTTTTTTATAGTTTCATATTATTCCATGGTGTATATGTGCCACATTTTCTTAATCCAGTCTGTAATTGATGGACATGTGGTTTGGTTCCAAGTCTTTGCTATTGTGAATAGTGCCACAATAAACATACATGTGCATGTGTCTTTATAGCAGCATGATTTATAATCCTTTGGGTATATCCCCAGTAATGGGATGGCTGCGTCAAATGATATCTAGCTCTAGATCCTTGAGGAATCGCCACACTGTTTTCCACAATGGTTGAACTAGTTTACAGTCCCACCAACAGTGTAAAAGTGTTCCTATTTCTCCACATCCTCTCCAGCACCTGTTGTTTCCTGACTTTTTAATCACTGCCATTCTAACTGGTGTGAGATGGTATCTCATTGTGGTTTTGATTTGCATTTCTCTGATGGCGAGTGATGACGAGCATTTTTTCATGTGTCTGTTGGCTGCATAAATGTCTTCTTTTGAGAATTGTCTGTTCATATCCTTTGCCCACTTTTTGATGGGGTCGTTTGTTTTTTTCTTGTAAATTTGTTTGAGTTCCTTGTAGGTTCTGGATATTAGCCCTTTGTAAGATGAGTAGATTGCAAAAATTTTATCCTATTCTGTAGGTTGCCTGTTCACTCTGATCGCAGTTTCTTTTGCTGTGCAGAAGCTGTTTAGTTTAATTAGATCCCATTTGTCAATTTTGGCTCTTGTTGCCATTGCTTTTGGTGTTTTAGACATGAAGTCCTTGCCCATGCCTATGTCCTGAATGGTATTGCCTAGGTTTGCTTCTAGGGTTTTTATGGTTTTAGGTCTAACATTTGAGTCTCTAATCCATCTTGAATTAATTTTTGTATAAGGTGTAAGGAAGGGATCCAGTTTCAGCTTTCTACTTATGGCTAGCCAGTTTTCCCAGCACCATTTACTAAACAGGGAATCCTTTCCCCCTTTCTTGTTTTTGTCAGGTTTGTCAAAGGTCAGATGGTTGTAGATGTGTGGTGTTATTTCTGAGGGCTCTGTTCTGTTCCATTGGTCTATATCTCTGTTTTGGTACCAGTACCATGCTTCTTTCAACATTTCAGATTTCTATTGTTCCTTCAGAGTGCAACTGCTGTATGGATTCACCATTAATTGGGTGTCTTGTTTTATATGTTTTCTTCAATTTTCACAAACAGACATATATATCTGCAGATCTCACACAACATTTGTAATAAAATGAACTGAGTCTATGGCGCAATCCCTATCTTGGAGAAAGATGACATGGGTTCACATCTTGGATTTACTGTGTATTAACATTGTGGGATTTAGCAGCATATTCCACTTTATGCTTCAAACTTTTCCTCTGTAAACTGGCAATGATAATAGCAAAATTTTCACAAAGGGTTGTAGTGAAAAATTAAGAGAGCTGATACATAAAATATCACTGAGAGAAATTTCTACAATATTATAAACACTCAATACATGTTAAGCATGACTATTACTACATTATTAGGTGTAATGGCATTATTAAGATCTCTTTTAATATGCACTGAAAATGATGATGAGTAATATTGACTAAGTTCTAGTCACTAGGAAGAAGACAGCATGTCTCATGCATTTTCATGCTGTTATTCATGTTCTCTTAATTAGTCATTAAAAATTGTCTATATTTTAAATCACAAGTGAGGATTATAGATGAGGATCCCATATATCATAAAAGGTTAAAAATATCAAACAGAACTACTTTCTTAAAAGAATCTGAGAGATAGACAGTTTCCATATATTTTCAAATTTTCACTCTTCTTTTACACAAAATTTGCTAGTAAGCCTCAGATTTTCATTTTCTCTTAATTTGGATCCATTTATGTTTTAAGATTTATCTATCTATCTGTCTATCTATCTATTTTTCTATCTAGCTGGGCAGCACAACAAGAGAAATAAAAACTATGAAAGTAACAACAATACGCTGTTTCTAGATGGTCAGGATTCCTACAGGTTATTTTCAAGCATTGTGTCAGTTAATCTAGCAATCCTCTATTAGCCAATTACCAATTATTTATTAATATTTATATACAAGGAAACAGAGTCCTAGAAAGTAAGTTATTTATCAGCATGCTCATAACTGGAAAGTGCCAAAGCCAGGATTCAAAGCCAAACTCTTTTATACCAAAGCCCAAATTCTTAACCATTAGACAAATCTAAGTCTTTAAAGAATCGAGCACAGTTCCTATACATTCTACCTCTGGATAGTGTTATAAAAAACTGTTCTAGGGTTTCACCTAAACACTAGATGAAAAAGTCACCAAAAGCAAGACCATCTCCTTTAGAATACCTTATAAAGGACAGTTGTTCAATTTAGGTTATGCTCTATCAGTCCTTTAAAAAATATTTCCTGGGTTCAATTCAGTGGAATTGCACGTGTAATTGCACTAAAAAGTACAGGATATAAAAAGTACTCTAAAGTTCTTCTTGCCCTAAAACAACAAACGACATTTTTATAGGATCGCACTTGTCACTTGCAGGAGAAATTTCCAGTCCTTTATCTGTTCTTGCTGCGATAGCAGCTCTTTATTGTTTCAGTGTTTCAGAAGACGATCTGTAGCCTGAAGGAAAAATTTAAAAATGAAAAATGAAAAAGTAGTCAAATCTCTTTCCAATCTCTTCATTACAATAGTACTTTGCTTCAAAGTAAGGGTGTAACTATTGAAATAAGATCATCGTAACCCTGAGACGTATCTTTGACAGTCAGCATTATTAAGGAAACTGAATTTTTTGTAGAGAATGAGACATATTAGTAAATAATAGGGTTTTGTTTACAGAAGTATAGAAAGAATAGATGATAACACAACTGACTTGAAAATTTAATGATTCATTTATTGGAAGTACTATCTTCATTTTGAAGACTTGTGAATTTTTCTACTTCATAGCCAAAAGGAAAGTTGACAGTATTCCTCCTCTGCAAAAATTAATGTCACTCCAGTCTCTATCCAAAAGTTGAATTGCTCTTATTACTGATGGCAATTTCTGAATATCAACTATTGCATTAAATATTGAATTATTACACAGATCACACATTCCTTTCGATTCTGCTGTATCCATAAATAAACATTAGCCCTCAGAAATTATAATCTAATATTCAAGAAAAATAGAGATTTCCAGTATCTGAAGGTTCTTCTCAATGAAATCATACCTATACTACAGCCTCTGGTTCTATCACCATCTGACCCCAAAATCACATTTTCAATGACCAGTCATGAAGCTGTGCCATGATTAAAGCAATGTTTTATCAGGTCCCCAAGGTGAATGTTTGTCTCAGACACTCAACATATTGCTGCTTTGGTTTCGCTACCTCTCTCTCAAGCACTTTCACCTTCATTACGGCTAATAATACAAGCTCCAAACAACTATCTTTAGCTATTATCGCCTCATTTTTCTCCTTGACCATACACTTTGACAGTTCCCTAGGGGATAATATTATATCTCCAGATTTCAATAGTTGTATTTATCCCCTGTTATTTGCCTCAGAGATTTCACTACTATAATTCCTAGGTTGGTTGACTGGCCCACACCATAGTGATTGGTCCTATAGAGTCAAACAAGGAAGCCTAGACAATTCATCACTCTACTCTATGGCAGAACAGCTGTGGTTCTGAGATTGTATTGGCAACCAGACTCATGAGACACAAATAAGTTTAATCTAATGCTATATTGATTTAGCTTTATAAAAAGGATAAAAGGAAGGAGATACAGAAGGCACAACATGTTCATCTCATCAGGAAATGTTTGAGCTACCAAGTATAGAATGTCTTTTATCCCCTTAATTCACCCAGAGCTTCACAGAAAAAAGCCAATGAGTGTGTTGGTCATCTTAAAACAGAGAAGCAAGAGCCCCCTTTCCCATCAATGTTTTATACCATTTTAGGCATGCAGAGCCAAGTCAGCATGCTAACTTACAAATCTTCAACCAGCTGTGTTCCAATCGAAGCAGACAAAACACAGCCAGTTTATCTTAATGTGGCTGTTTGCAAGGAAACAATGCTGTAGAGACCAAGTTAATTTTAGACAGGCCTGCATCAACGATATCTTGATGTTAGTATTTCATTAACCGATCTTCATCTGTATCTTTCAGCAAAGGACTCTGTGGATTAACTCTCTTTCCCTTTTAATGTATACAGAACTCAGAATTATTCCCTTAAAGTTAAATGTTGTATCGCCATTACATCTTTCCTGCTTCATAGTGCCAATACAGAAGTAGATCTGCACTTCTCACTTTCAGATTAATCCCAAATGGCCAGAGGCATCATAGAACAATGTTGTGAGGACTGGCAACATGATTTGCAGAGTCCTTTATTCCGTCTCTACTAAAAACACAAAAAATTAGCCGGGCGAGGTGGCGGCGCCTGTGGTCCCAGCTACTCGGGAGGCTGAGGCAGGAGAATGGCGGGAACCCGGGAGGCGGAGCTTGCAGTGAGCTGAGATCTGGCCACTGCACTCCAGCCTGGGCGACAGAGCGAGACTCCGTCTCAAAAAAAAAAAAAAAAAAAAAAAAAAACACACACACAGGAGAAACAGGACATTTAGGATACTAAGATTAAAATATTTGTTGACCTCTCATGTTTATTTACATGCTGTTGATGTTGCTGTAATAAAAATTAACACTTTCAATTATTGGCATGAATTTCACCATTCATTTTTCTGTTGGGCAATACAAATTGCAAACGCTGATAATTGAATATTTGTCATGTGCATGGAATCACTGAAATCACACAAATGGTAGTTTCTGGCTCGTGTGTGTGTGTGTGTATACACATATATATATACACATGTATATATGTAATTTTAAATATATAATTCTTACAAGAATTGTAATAAGAAAAACCTGGAATTGAAAAAAAAAAAAGAGCGGGTGGCTGTAGTCCCAGCTACTGGGGAGGCCGAGGCAGGAGAATGGCGTAAACCCGGGAGGCGGAGCTTGCAGTGAGCTGAGATCCGGCCACTGCACTCCAGCCTGGGCGACAGAGCGAGACTCCGTCTCAAAAAAAAAAAAAAAAAAAAAAAAAAGAAAGAAGGAAAGAAAGAAAGAAAGAAAGAAAGAAAGAAAGAAAGAAAGAAAGAAAGAAAGAAAGAAAGAAAGAAAGAAAGAAAGAAAGAAAGAAAGAAAGAAAGAAAGAAAGAAAGAAAGAAAGAAAGAAAGAAAGAAAGAAAGAAAGAAAGAAAGAAAGAAAGAAAGAAAGAAAGAAAGAAAGAAAGAAAGAAAGAAAGAAAGAAAGAAAGAAAGAAAGAAAGAAAGAAAGAAAGAAAGAAAGAAAGAAAGAAAGAAAGAAAGAAAGAAAGAAAGAAAAAGAAAGAAAGAAAGAAAGAAACTTCCTCCAAACAGGGAGGGAGCTGAGAGACAAAAGAATGACTCAGAAAAATCCAGTTTGGAGAGTAAATGAGTTTATTAGGACTTAAATACGAGGTGCTCCTGGATGATAGCAGGACAGCTTTGGGGATCTCTAACCTGCTTTTAAGCTAATTTTCTGCTCTTTACCTACTGCATGTGTGTGTGTATGTGATGGGACTTTATTTGAGGTTCTCAGATATTCTTCAAGATGTTTGGATTCTCAGAGACACCTGCTCCTTGGCTCATTGCCCAGAGTTTAGGTTTTAGGCAGCAGATATTCACCCTTAAGTAACCTTGTGGGGGACCCATCACACTACAATCCACCCTGTCCCCAGCTCTTGCATTCTTTCTGCCAATCTTATGTGAGAGGCAATGAGCGAGGTACTAGGGGAAAAACTATACAAGTCTATAATGTAGAGCCATAACTCTTACATGCAGGCTACACCCCCAGTACACACAGCAGCATAAAAAGCAGAATGTGACTAAAATTAGGATGCCTGTTAGCAAAATATAACTCCAATGAGTAGGAAAGGTGTGGTGTAACAAATTGAGAATGAGTCAAAGAAACTTAATCAGGCTATATCATAGATCTGAGTTGACAAATGATCGAAAGCATCTGTGACATTATTTTCTTCATCAGGAATATAGGCACAACAGTAGTGCCAATAAGGGCACCTGCTATTGGGTCTCCACTGCATTGGCGATCAAGCCTCCAGATAGATGCAATCCACAAGCAGCCTGGGTGCACTACTGGTGCTGTTGATTTCTGTCTGGAGAATGGCATTGTATTTATTTAAGGCATACCATTATTATTTGATAGGAGGAGGTATTCATATACCCAATAATTGGACTGATTTTTGACTGCTTCTGTAGTCACAGCCCAGACAAGGAAGACATTACCAGTTGCCATGGGTAGCAGGAACAAAAGCTTATAGGCACAAACACAGGTATCTAGTAGGGACCATAATGGGCGTATCCATTTCTTATAACATTATTACTGCTGTATTTTTTCTCATTGGCCCTATAAAGCGCCACTTTTAGGCTCCAGGCCTGGCTTACAGTGCCATACACATGGCTTCCCTCTTTAGGATTGGGCATAATAGCCAAATGATAAGTTTTCAGCCTTGCCCACACTATCCCACTCTGACTGCTCCTGCAAGTATTGGTGCTGCTGCATGTTGATATCTTAAGGCTCTCACATCACCATCAAGGAGCGCAGCTGGGATCACCTCCCTCTGGCAGTTTTTGTGGTGCCCTCTGGTGCCACAAAACTGACCCAATATGGGGTCACTTTCCAGCTCAACTTCAGGTCCACACAGCCTTCACCACTTGACAGATCCACTGGTGTTCTCAGGAGCACAGTCTGACCATCTATTTCAGAGCATGGCTTAGAGTCTCAGAAGTAACCCTGAGAGCTTGTGGGGCCTGTTTTACAGGCCAACCATTCATAGGGAGTGATGCCATGAGTGGTAGTGAGTGATGCATTCAAAGTCTGCATGACTTCAGTGAGATTCTTGGTCCAGGACCTTAAAGAGTAAGCCTGGGACAGTGCATGCAAATTGGGTTTTTAACAGGGGCTTTTTTTATTTTTTCCCATGAGTCGCACATCTTACTGGGAAGACCTGTAGCAGCCCCAGTGTTGTGTCCACTCAGGTTAGACCCATCAGTGTACCAGGCCCTAGCCGATATTGGCAGGGCTCCCTATATATGGTGGTTGGCCTAGTTGATGTCTCCATTGTTATGCCTACCCCTTCCATTTGTTGAAAGTGAATGGGTCCAAGCACCTCCTGTAATGCCTCACTTAAAAAAACAGTGGATGAGACATCCCTTTATTGTAGGTAGATGTGCTGTGTTTGCAGGATATATGACTGTACCATCTCAGAGGTGAGCCCAAGCTCACCTTGTCTAGGAGGCCTTCCATTCACCCTTTTATGGGATAGGCAGTTTTTACTGTGACATTCTGTTTTATTTCTGGTGATAGCCTCTGTTTATTGCAATGCCCTAAACATGGTCAATAGCTGCCACTCTAGAATTGTATAATGATATTCTCCCCCTTTCGGTAATCAAGACCAAAACCATACATGTAAATTCCCACTAGCTGCTTTTGCTACAAACCCCAATTCATCCCTGTAGCATCTCTAGTGACTTCTGATACAAAAGTGTGCTGTGGCAGTGGTCTTCTAGTGCTTACACTTGGTTTACCAATAATTTTATTTTGTCAAATGTCTCTTGTTCCGTGTGTGCAGAGTCCCATTTTTATCCATTTTTACTAGAGTGCATAATGGGCAGAGGGTTTGTGCCAAATTAGAAATGAATATCCTCCAGTATCCCAGTAAACCTAGGAAAATCTTTAGTTGCTTTACTGTCTGAGGAACAGGTTGCTGTGTTTTCTTATTAATGACACCTCTGGGTATATTTCTCATCTTACTCAACCTGGTAACTCTCAGGCATTTGATTGCTATGCCAGGCCTCTGTAACTTTTATGGGTTGACTTCCCATCCCCTGTCCTTTAGGCCATACACGGAGGTTTATAGGACAGTCTCCAGATTTGTAAGAGACTCTGAGATTAGCGTGTTGTCATTAACATCTTGAAGCAGAAAGACTGAGGCAGGTGAAGAGAGTCTAGCCAGGTTTCATGCAACTGTACTGTGACAGATGTTGGGGCTGTGTCAGTACCCTTGTGGTAGTACCTGGAATGCCCATTGTTGGTCTTCCTAAGTGAAGGCAAACTGGTTTTGTGAATCTTTTGTTAAAGAAATCCTGGAAAAGCTGTTAGCCAAGCAAACACAGAATGAACGATTTCCAGCTTAAGGACAACTTGCTCTAGCAGTTGAGCAATATTAGGTATAGCTGCATGTACAGATGGCATCACTTTATTCAGCTTATTTTGTCTACCATCATTCTCCAGCCACCATTTAACTTCTTCACAAACCACACAGAGCTGTTGTAGAAGCTCTGGGCCAGGCTCTTTGTAATTTACGTAATTCCTGACGGAACTAGTGAAAGTGTACAAGTCTGTTTGGTCCACCCCCTTTTTGTTCTTTGATTACTTTCTGAACTAATTTCTTGCTTTCATGCAGTTCACTGAGGTCCACCAATGCATCTCTCGTATCATAGATTCTATTTCCTGTTAATGGGCTCAGAAGTGCAACCAGTGCCCTATATCAAAACTTTTTTTTTTAATTTGGAAATGACTTAGACATTTAATGAGGACCTAAAATAATTTTAAGATTTTAAACTGCACAAACATTTCACCTGCAAGCATTTATTTCACTTTCATTTGCTCAATGTATTCATTTTAGCAGTTTGTCTAGATTATTCATGAGAACCAACACATTAAATATAGCTAATAATTATTCCAAGTTGTTTCCATGTTAACCATTTTCATAGCTTGTGAATATCAGGTATTTCTCTAAGCAAGAAGGTTAAAGCTAAACATGTGAACATTTCTGCTGAGAACTCAGAAAATTCAGCTGTTTTCATTAAATCAATATTATTGAATGAGTCTTGCTTATCAAAAAATCACACAAAGATCACTCTGTTTTTGGCTAGGTTTACAGTCTTATAACCTTCATTTCAAACCCTGACACCTTAAAGTGTCAAAATAAATCTAAAGCTTATCCAGTCAGTAAACTCAGACAAAAATATCTGCTGATACTTATGAACACATTTCTATTTTTATTTTGCCAATAATCTTATCTCTAGCTTATTTACAAAAGATTATTGAATTCACATGAACTTGAAATAATTTGGACTTAGTTAATTTTAAAGCACTAATGTATTTTTCATCCAACTTGGTAGCATACTAGAGACAACACAGAACGTAATACATGTATATACATATAAACATGTTTAAACATACACATCCACACACCAAGATCCAATAGCTTTTATCTCAAAATTTTAGCCATGAGAAAGTATCACAAACTCATTATTTTATAAAAGACAGCTGGATTCAAACTATTTTTGACAAAATTGGGACCTGTTCATACATCTAAACTTTATTTGCCCTGATAGGTAATCTAAGGAAAACTGGATAGAAATTTTGGGTAAAGCCATTTCCATGACAGTTTGATTTAAAAAAAAAAAAAAAAAAAAGCAAAAAATCCTCTTTATGTCTTTACTGTTTCTTCAGTTCCAGATGAGTTTCACTGTTTACATCTTAGCTAGAACTTACTGACCTGTATAAGAAAAACAAAATCTCCAAATAACCTTTAATTAGTTTTACTATAAACAGTGAGTTTTCTCTCAACTCCAGTAGCTTGTATAAAGCAGATTAAAAGCAGATAGAAAAGGAAATAGATGGCTTTGGAAGACTATACTTAACTCTGTAGGTGCACATTAACCATCTATGCTCTGAATGTTTCTTAATGTAATTTACCCATCAGTATTAAAAAGTGTACAAAAATGGGTCATAATACGCAACCAGCTGGAGTCCTAGAAAACCAGCTGGAGTCCTAAACTTTTGTGGGAGTTTCTACCCTTGCTCCCTTCCCTGCTCTAATATTTTCTCAGCAGCCAGCCTTATTTCAACAACAGCATGTTTACTATCCTTATTGCACTTTAGCATCTTAGCTTCTTGTAAATAGATTTTTAGTCCCACCTGCATTCTCTGAGTGTCCCCATACTTTCGTGGCAGCCCACAAAGGCTGAACAGTAGAGCAACTCAACCCCATATACGTGTTACTGCCCACCCCAGGATTCCCCCAACAGACGTCCCTTCCTGACTCATTAATTTGATCTCTTGGATCCTGTTTGTTACACCAATAAGAACAATCCAGAATCATATAAAAAATATACGATCCTCCAAACTGGGAGAAAGCCCAGAGACCCAACAACAACTTGGAAAAGTCCAGTTTGGTGAATAGATGAGTTTTAGGACTTACATACGAGGCACTCCTGGATGACAGCAGGAGAGCTTCAGAAATCATTATTTGGAGATGATCAGGATTCAGGCAGGGGTCATAAAACCTTAAGTAACCTTAAGTAACATTGTGGGGGATCTGTCACACTACACAAACATAGTAAAAACATCGAAGAAAACTAATTCATTTGTTTTTACCTTTGATATGTGCACATTCGACCAATAATCTTATACCTCTAACTTTGGATTACAGAGGAGTGAGAAAGGAGTGAAAAAAAAGAAAAAAAGAAAAAAAAAAAAAACCCTGTGGATGGAGCTGTCTTTCTCCCTTCTGTGTCATTATTTTCAGCATATGTTGGCTAATGCAGGAAATAATATGAATAAGGATGGATATAATAGGATTCCTCAGTCATTCATTTTTCTTAGAACACTAGGATTTTCTTTCTGCATTAAAATAAAATAATGGCTTGTATAGAAAGTGTGGTTGCACATTCTGGCTGTCAGCACCCCCATTTAGCCAGTCATAGATGTAACAGACTGCTGTGAAATGAATTTTGTTTTCCCCTCCCCGACATTTACATATTGAAGCCCTAATCTCTAATATGATGGCATTTGGGGATGGGGCCTTTGGGAGATAATTTAGGTTTAGGTGAGATCATAAAGGTGAGGCCCGCATGTTGAGATTAGTGCCCTTAAAATAGAAGAAAATAAAAAAAAAAAAACAAGTGCCAGAGATTTCTCTCTGTCTGACATGTGAGGACACATGGGAAGACAGCCGCTGGCAAGGTACAAAGACAGCCCTCACCAGAATCTCCAACTTCCAGGCGCCAGGACAATGAGAAAATAAATGTAGTGTTTAATCCAATCAGTATTTTGTGGTATTTTTTAAGGTACTTTTCCTGACAGCCTGAGCTGACTAGGCTTACCTTGTTTCACTGAACTCCCAAGCATCATGGGTACACCAGGATTCTGTTCTCATGGAGCATTGCAAACACTATATGCAAGTGAGCAGCAAGAAACTGTGGATACATATATTGCACTATATTGAATATATTAACCCTGCTCACATAATGCTCCATTGTCCCAACAAACTTTGATTATAAAACGCAAGTTCATGATAAAATTATTAAGAATGTGAAGGTGCTGAGTTTAAAGCATTACACCAGTACAGGGACCATCTGAGTGTAGGGCCTTATGTGACTGATGTATGTAGTAATGTAGGTTGCCTGGTTATAAAACTGACCCTGTTTGTAATCACTTGTACATGAAACTGAAGAAGATCATAATCTGTCTTCAAGTAACAACTGATACTAACCTAGAACATAAATATAATTAACAAATGGCAGAGTAAAAATTGTCTGATTATAAAAAGGGTAGAAATCATGGAAACCTTAGGAGGAAGTATCTTTGGAAACATTTTAATAGGGAAGTGTGACAGACTATTCTGAAAAAGATAGAAGTATGTACATTGTTTGAGAAAATATTTTTAAAAATATTATCTATACTGCCATACTATATAGTGAAATACTGAGATCCACCTTATTGCTAATTAACTATACTTATTATACCTTTTTTTTTTTTAACCCAGGCATCATCTCTGATTCTAGTCATTAACTGACTTCAGTCAACTAAAGATGAATTGAAAATAATATGATTTTGGGAAAAAGTCTCAATTCAATATAAGGAAAAATTAGTTAAATAAGATACACAGTATAAACATTCTGTAGTATGTTTTAATATTCTTCTAAAGCACGAGTTGAGCTAACATGTTATAACAGTACAGTATTTATATAAAACCACATATTACATTTTTATGCATACATTTAATAATCACACTCACTTCTTTTTTTTCTGCTTCTATGATAGCAATGCCAACTTTTACTGTTAGAGAGTCATATTTTGTCCAGCTTTTTGTTTCTGTGCTTCAATACTGTCCTTACTTTAACTTAGGTTCTAAATAAATACATATTGATAGAGTGATTTTATTTTGTTTTATAATATTTGAAACCTAGTTACATAAACATTAACCAGAATTTTGAAGATGGCTTTATCAATTAAATTAATTGTCCACAATTGTATTTGCATTTGTTAATAACTATAGGCTATCACATTTATGAGATTTTATTTTCTATTGACAAAATTACAGTGACAATAACATCAAAAACAATGACAACAGTAAACACATTACAAATTGCTTTCTGCTGATCATTTGACATAAATTAAATTAACTGTAATCTATCTAATTAAAAAGATGAAAAAAGCTCAGAGTAAAATAATAGTTTATATGAATAAGATTTTAGGAACTAATATTTCATGAATATAAGGAAGGGTTGTAACTATTCAATGTCCTGTTAAAACCAAGCGTTATTGCCAGAATGAAGGGTGGGGAAAATAGAGATGAGAAAGCACATGTAATACCAAGCAAACTTAATAAAAAAGGGAAAATTTAAATTGAAAGCCAGAGATAGAAGGGTCAAATAAGTAGAATTGAACAACTGAGATACAAACCTGGGAAAGAAAAGAAATTTTACAGCTTTTCTGACCCAGCAAAAAGGGAATGATTCAAACTAGAAGCAGGAAGAGTTTCAATCAATCTTTTGAGGATCAGCTTAAAAGTGAGAGCGCAAAATCAAAAGTAACTTAAAAGTGAATGATATAACTCATACAAAACTGTTTTTTTAATGTACTCAAAACTTTCTTTTCTGTCAATATTCTGTGATAACAGGAATGTTTTTATTCACATTTTTCATTTGGAAAATATATTTGATCCTTTATACATATTATTTAGTCAGTGATTGTGACTGTTCATTTCTTGTCATTGGGAGTAAAAATAATAGTTATATTTTAAAGGCTCTCCTGAGAACTGAGCCATTTTTGAACAGAGCTATTTTGCAAGAATAAAAATGTAGTATCTGAAAATAACCCTTCTGTTAACTCTAAATGGTTTGGCAGTGGCTCCAGAAAAATTTTGGCAACTCTCAAAAGATGGTCTTGGACATTCTGAATACCTGCTATTTTCATGCTGTAACACAATCTCTATCTTATGGCCTAGAAAAACTCTGCCTACACTGAAATTATTACTGCCTAATGGATCCCACTATTTGAAAACCAATTTGGTTTTTTAGTGAATTCACTTCAACTCCTAAGTGACTGTACTAACTTAACCCCTCTTCCTCATCCTCATTGCATCTCTGGGATCTCTTAGACAGTACAGAATTCCATTGATCTTTAATAACAGTACACTACTATCGCATACAGTTTTGATTGCCATGTAAATCACCCAATAATAGAAATGTATGTCTTCAGCATAGTGAAAAACAGAGAACTCCATGCTTCTGCTTTGGATGTCCAGGAGTTTATTCTCAACATTGCAGCTAGAATTATCTTCTTAAAACTGAAAGCCACCCTTCTACTCCCACACCACTCACTTTTCTTGAACCCTGAATTCCCATTGTGACCCAAAAGATTCTACATGATCTTGTCCTCTGCCACCTTTCTAAAACTATCTCTTCCTCATTTAATGCTTCATGCCATCCAAAGATTGTTTGATGTCCCTTGAACACATAAGCCACACTTTTAGGCTTTGCCCACAGATTGCACAGGTGACTCACAGTCTCATGTTGCTCATCACTTTCACCATGACTCATCTTCTCCATGTGGTTGTTGGTGGTCCCCCAATCTCTAACCTACAACAATTCCTATCCCCTTCCTTTTTTGTGTGTCCACACTATTTATAACTATTTAACATACTGTACATTTTACATCCTTATCTTGTTTATCATCTGCCTTCACCTTCTAAAATATTATTTGCGTGAAGCCTAAGATGCTTTCTCTTTTCTGTACGAAGTGTTATTAGCACCCAGAATATGTCTGTATCATAGTAGGCATGCAGAAAACATTTGGTGAAAGACTAAATTTAGAAGGATGTTAAAGTCTTTATACATATATTTTAATTCCCCCCCCCCAAAAAAAATCTATGTGAGACTACACTATTGACAGTGATCTGAAAATTTGTGATCTTTTCTCACTTAGCTGCTTTGCAAGAGATTTGCTTTGTAGCCTTGAGGAAACAACACCCTCAAAATTGCTAATAGATAATTTAAATTATGTTAAATAAAATTTTTTATTTAACCCATGAGAAATTCCAAATTGAATCTGTTAGAATGTAAGTTATAGCAGGCCAATAAATGGGATAACTATGTTGTCCTTTTTAATAAGAAACAGCACCCCTCCATAGACCAAAAAATGAAGACTCTAGAAATTCAGTAACGCTAGTCTCTGTTCTAGTTCTGCCATTAAATTTCTATGTGATCTGAGGTGTCTCATTTATCTTCTCTGTGTCCCATGTTTTCTTATTAGCAATATGAAGAATAATAAGGCTGACCTACAGTTATTTTTTTAAAGGTGATGGTCAAAAACAGTATAAATGATAAGGGCTTATAAAATAGTGGTGTTTTTTTACTTACAATTTATTTTAATTTAAAACAATTTTATTTTATTTTATATGGTATGATAGAAATAATTTAAAATCATGGAATTTCATCTATTAGTTGTACATAAAGCTCATAGAAATAGTTCAGTAATTGGCAAAGTGCTCTGGTTTGTATTTTAGCAATGTCTGCGCTATGAGAGTTTCACACAGAAATCACTCAAGCTTTGTAACCATATCATAATCAGATGTATCTAATACTTATCCCAATAATAGACTTGCCTACTTATTGAATGAATTGAAAAGAAGAAAAATGTTAAAACTAAATTTTCAGACCTGTCATTACTGTTTTTTTCTTTTCTTTTCTTTTCTTTTTTTTTTTTTTTTGTGAATCAAAGAGTTGCATAGAAACAACCAGATTCACCAGCACTCAAGATTAGTCCTTCAGGAAAATACCTCTAGTTAATAAATCAATAAGAGCTGCTGTTACAGAAATGCCAGGGGTTCAATCTAGGTCCTGCTACTCACTACACATAATGCCAGTCACTAAGTCGAAGAGTATCTCTAGGTAAGAAGGTTTTAATTGGGTGCTGCAGCTAAGGAGAACAAGAGATCAGTCTCAAGTACGTCTTCTCTAAAAACTAAAATTAGAGGCTCATATATCAGGAAAGAAATGTAATTACATGTGGGGAAAACAAGAATTAGGAAGTGGTAAGGAAGAGAGGAGTTGGTCAACAGCCAGCAGGTGGTTGGTTAGGTAGTAAAAATGGGTGAGGTATCTGCTTTCTCATTGTCTAGATGCAGTGATCTGGTAAGTTTCAGTTCCTTGATACTCTCTAGAAGGCCTGATAGGAACCCTAAAAAGATAAATGCAACTTTCTAAGTTTTAAGCCTTGGAAGATAAATTTCTATGTTTATTCA
Source organism: Macaca fascicularis (assembly GCF_037993035.2). NCBI lineage: Eukaryota > Metazoa > Chordata > Mammalia > Primates > Cercopithecidae > Macaca > Macaca fascicularis. Next base: position 90,064,995 of record NC_088383.1, on the reverse strand, counting down.
AAATGAACCATAAACATCAGCTCTATGGGACAACTGGGCTGATTTTACTACCACTTAATCTCCCAAAAGGATTTACCGAATAAAACAGGAACTAAGGGGGAGGGAAAAATTTCAGAAGTCTAGTACAAACAATGGGAAAAACTATTGAAAGGGAGAGGCGATTTTGAGTACTTGTGTGTACGTGTGTCACTCAGATTATCTTCTGACCCAGTTGACAGTGACTTGTAAAAAAGGCTTGGACACAAGAAGATAAAGGAAAGATGGTGTCAAATAACTGTGTCTTTGGGTCTCTATTAAATGGTAGGAAAAACACATTAAGGGGCCACAGCTGATAAAAGAAGATACTTTCCTTCTTAGTACCATCACACCTAGAATGGGAGCCTACGTTTAGCTCTGCAAAATTCAAGAATAGCAAAGCTCCATATCACCCTAATGTACATGTCAACATATATGCGGCCAAGCCATCTCAGTAAAAAATTCTTCATAGAGAAGGAATGGATTACAGTCTAAGTATGGAGAAGAAGTGGCAAACCACGGGATCTGAGACAAAATGAGAGTCAAAGCCATTTGCCAGCAAAATATATGCATAAGATATTTCAGTTATTCCATTTAATCAGTAAGGAAGAATATGATTTTTCTAGCTAATTTTGATTGAGGAAGGTGAGCTAGAGAGTTATTACAGTTATTATTAGGTTGGCACAAAAGTAATTGCAGTTTTCACCATTAGGTTTAATATTAGGCAAAAAAATCCTAATGCAAACAATTTTATTTTTGTTTTGTTTTGAGACAGATTTTTTGCTCTCGTTGCCCAAGCTGGAGTGCAATGGTGTGATCTCGGCTCACCACAACCTCCGACTCCCAGGTTCAAGCAATTCTCCTGCCTCAGCCTCTTGAGTTTTAGCTGGGATTACAGGCATGCACCTCCACGCCTGGCTAATTTTGTATTTTTAGTAGAGATGGGGTTTCTCCACAGGGTTTCTCCATGTTGGCCAGACTGGTCTCGAACTCCCGACCTCAGGTGATCCACCCGCCTCGGCCTCCGAAAGTTCTAGGATTAGAGGCGTGAGCCACCACGCCTGACTTTGCAAACTATTAATATTATTTTAACTCTCTTACAAGGAGTAGCCAAAAGGCAAAAGAAAAAGAAAAAAAAAGAGCACTTTGGATCTTATAGGAATATTATGATGACCAGAGAAAAGGGTAAAACATAGAGGAAAGCAAACTTCTCTTACTTGGTTTGTTCAGTAACTAGTTTATGTTTTATGGAGTATATCAAATCACACTGTGATTCTGATGCTTCATGACTTAAAACTAAGGATCTTACAACAATAGTTAAATCAGTGTAGCTTTTTTTTAACCTTATGCCTTGCGTTTAGGATCTGAAAATAAGATGAACTTAGCCAGTTTTAATTTCTTGTCAGAAGTTTAGTTATATCCTTCAGTTCTCTAAACTATCATAAATCATAAAATACAGCTTTTATCATGCCTGACGATTTAGCATATATTATGATTAATGTTTGTATGTAGGAAATTATCTCAGCCTTTTACATGAAACAATGTAGTGTAAGAGACAGAGCCATTTCTCAAGCCGTTCTTTTATATTTGTGCTGAAGGACTACTGCAAACATCCATTTGTATGTTGAAGCCCTAACCCCCAATGTGATGCTATTAACAGGTGGGGTCTTTTGGAGGTAATTAGGTTTAGATTAAGTCATGAGTATGAGGTCCTCGTGATGGGAATAGTTCCCTTTTAAGAAGAGGCTCACTCTCTCTTCCTCATGTGAGGATATACCAAGAAGGCAACCATCTACAAGCCAGCAAGATGGCCCTCACCAGAACCCACAATGCTGTCACCCTGATCTTAAACTTCCCAGCCTTCAAAACTGTGAGGGATAAATTCCTGTTGTTTGAGCCACCGAGTTCTATGACATTTTTTAAAAAAATTATAATTGTTTTATTATTATGTTTTTAAGTTCCAAGATACAAGTGTAGGATGTGCAGTCTTGTTACATAGGTAAATGTGCGCCATGATGGTTTGCTTCACCTATCAACCCATCACCCAGATATTAAGCCCAGGATGCATTACTCTTTTCCCTAATGCTCTCTTTCCACCACCCTCCACCAACAGGCCCCAGTAAGTGTGGTTCCCCTCCCCTTGTCCATGTGTTCTCATTGTTCAGCTTCCACTTATAAGTGAATACATGCAGTGTTTGGTTTTCTGTTCCTGCGTTAGTTTGCTGAAAATAACGGCTTCCAGCTTCATCCATGTCCCTGCAAAGGACATGATCTCCTTTCTTTTTATGGCTAAATAGTATTCCATGGTGTATATGTACCACATTTACTTTATCCAATCTATCATTGACAGGTACTTGGGTCGATTCCATGTCTTTACTATTGTGAATAGTGCTACAAGGAATAAACACATGCATGTAACTTCTTAATAGAATGATATATATTCCTTTGAGTATACACCTAATAATGGGATTGCTGGGTAAAATTGTATTTCTGACTCTAAATCTTTGAGGAATCTTCATTATCTTTCACAATGGTTGAACTAATTTACATTCCCACCAACAAATGTAAAAGTGTTCCTATTTCTCTGCAACCTCACCAGCATTTCTTGTTTCTTGACTTTTTAATAATTGCCATTCTGACTGGCATGAGATGGTATCTCATTGTGGTTTTGATTTGCATTTATCTAATGACCAGTGATGTTGAGCTGTTTTTTCATGTTTTTTGGCCACATGCATGTCTGTTTTTTGAGAAGTGTCTATTCATATCATTTGCCCACCTTTTAATGGGGTTGTTAGTTTTTTTCATGTAAATTTGTTTAAGTTCCTTGTAGGTTATGGATATTAGCTCTTTGTCAGATGGATAGATTACAAAATTTTTCTCCCTTTCTCTAGACTGTTCATTCTGATAGTTTCATTTGCTGTGCAGAAGACTCTTTAGTTGAATTAGATACCATTTGTCAATTTTTGCTTTTGTCACAATTGCTTTTGCTGATTTCATTATAAAGTCTTTGGCCATGCCTATGTCCTGAATGATATTGCCTAAATTCTCTTCTAGGGTTTTTATAGTTTGGGTTTTACATTTAAGTCTTTAATCCATCTTGATTTTTGTATAAGGTGTAAAGAAATGATCCAGTTTCAATTTTCTGCATATGTCTAGCCAGTTCCCCCAGCACCATTTATTAAATAGGGAATCCTTTCACCACTGCTTGTTTATGTCAGGCTCCTAGAAGATCAGATGGTTGTAGATGTGTGGTTTTATTTCTGAGTTCTCTACTCTGTTCCATTGGTCTATGTGCCTGTTTTTGTATCAGTACCATTCTGTTTTGGTTACTGTAGCCTTGTAGTATAGTTTGAAAGTCAAGTAGCGTGATTACTCTAGCTTTGTTCTTTTTGCTTAGGATTGTCTTGGTTATGTGAGCTCTTTTTTGGTTCCATATGAATTTTAAAATAGTTTTCTTTTTTTAATTTTGTGAAGAATATCCATGGTAGTTTAATGGCAATAGCATTGACTCTCTAAATTGCTTTTGGCAGTACAGCCATTGTCATGATATTGGTTCTTCCTACTCATGAACACGGAATGTTTTTCCATCTGCTAGTGTCCTCTTTGATTTCCTTAAGAAGTGGTTTGTAGTTCTCCTTGAAGAGGTCCTTCGCTCTTCTTGTTAATTGTATTCCTAGGTATTTTATTCTATTTGTGGCAATTGTAAATGGGAGTTCATTCATGAATTGGGTTTCTGCTTGTCTGTTGTTGGTGTTTAGGAACGCTTCTTATTTTTGCACATTGACTTTGTATCCTGAGACTTTGCTAAAGTTGCTTATCAGTTTAAAAAGCTTTTGAGGTGAAATGATGGGGCTTTCCAGATATAGGATTATGTCATCTGCAAACAAAGACAATGTGACTCCCTCTCTCATATTTGAATACATTTTATTTATTACTTTCGCCTAATTGCCCTGGCCAGAACTTCCAACACTATGTTGAATATGACTGATGAGAGAGGGCAACCTTGTCTTCTGCCAGTTTTCAACAGAAATGCTTACAGGTTTTTCCTAGTCGGTATGATATTGTCTATATGATATTTGTCATAAATGGCTCTTATTATTTTGAGATACATTCCTTCAATATCTAGTTTATTAAGAGTTTTTAACATGAAGGGATGTTGAATTTATATTGAAGGTCTTTTCTGTGTCTATTGAGATAATCATGTTCTTTTTGTCTTTAATTCTGTTTATGTGATGAATTATATTTATTGATTCGTGTATGTTGAACCAGTTTGCATCCTGGGGATGATGCCAAATTGATCATGGTGGATAAGTTTTTTGATGTACTACTGGATTCAGTTTGCCAGCATTTTATTGATAATTTTTGCATCCATGTTCATCAGGAATATTGGCCTGAAGTTATTTTTTGTTGTTGTTATATCTCTAACAGGTTTTGGTATCAGGAAGATGCTGGCCTCATAAAATGAGTTAGGGAAAAGTCCCTCCTTTTCAAGCATTTGGAATAGTTTAGGAGGTAATGATACCAGTTCCCCTTTGTACTTCTAGTAGAATTCAGCTGTAAATCCATCTGGACCTGGGCTATTTTTGGTTGGTAGGCTATTTATTACTGCCTAAATTTCAGCATGTGTTATTGGTTTATTCAGGGATTCAACTTCTTCCTGGATCAGGCTTGGTAGGGCCAGAAATTTATCTATTTCCTCCGGAATTTCTGGCTTATTTGCATAGAGTTGTTTATGGTATTATTTGATGGCAATTTGTGTTTCTCTGGCATCAGTGGTGGTCTCCCCCTCAACATTTCTGATAGTGTTTATTTCAGTCTCCTCTCTTTTATTCATTAGTCTATGTAGCCATCTATCTATTTTGTTACTTTTTTTTCAAAAAAAAAAAAAAAACCAGTTCCTGGATTCATTAATTTTTTGAAGCATTTTTTATGTCTCTTTCTCCTTCAGTTTGGCTCTGAGCTTGACTATTTCTTGTTTTCTGCTGGGTCTGGGGTTTGTTTGCTCTTGGTTTACTAGTTCTTTTAGTTGTGATGTTAGCATGTTGATATGAGATCTTTCCAGCTTTTTGATGTGGGCGTGTAGTGCTATAAATTTCAACTTAAAACTGCTTTAGCTGCATCCCAGAGATTCTGACACATTATCTCTTTGTTCTCATTGGTTTCTCATTGGTCCTCATTGGTTTCAACTTCTTGATTTCTGCCTTTATTTCACTATTTACCCAGGAGTCATTCAGGAGCAAACTGTTCAATTTCCATTTAGCTGTGTGGTTTTGAGTAAGATTTATAATAATAATAATAATAATAATAATTACTATTATTATTATTATTATTTTACTGTAAGTTCTGGGATACATGTGCAGAACATGCAAGTTTGTTACATAGGTAGGCATGTGCCATGGTGGTTTGCTGCACCCATCAACCTATCATCTACATTAGGTATTTCTCCTAATGCTATCCCTCCCCTAGCCCTCAAACCCCCAACAGGCCCTGGTGTGTGATGTTCTCCTCCCTGTGTCCATGTGTTCTGATTGTTCAACTCCCACTTATGAGTGAGAACATGCAGTGTTTGCTTTTCTGTTACTGCGTTAGTTTGCTGAAAATGATGGTTTCCAGCTTCATCCATTTCCCCACGAAGGACATGAACTAATCCTTTTTTATGACTTCATAGTACTCCATGATGTACATATGACACAGTTTCTTTATCCAGTCCATTACTGATGAGTATTTTGGTTGGTTCAAGTCTTTGTATTGTAAATAGTGCTGCAATAAACATACATGTGCATGTGTCTTTATAGTAGAATGATTTATTATCTTTTGGGTATATACCCAGTAATGGAATTGCTCAGTCAAGTGGTATTTCTGCTTCTAGATTCTTGAGGAATCACCATACTGTCTTCCACAATGGTTGAACTAATTTACACTCCCACCAACAGTGTAAAAGCATTCAAATTTCTCCACATACTCTCCAGCATCTCTTGTTTCTTGACTTTTTAATGATCACCATGAAGCTGACTTCATCCCTAGGATGCAATGGTTAAGTGGGCTTTTTGATATTGAGTTCTAATTTGATTGTGCTGTCATCTGAGAGACTGTTTGTTTTGATTTCAGTTCTTTTGCATTTGCTGAGGAGGTCTTTACTTCCAAATATGTGGTTAATTTTAGAGTAAGTGCCATGTGGCAACGAAAAAAAATGTATATTTTTTTGTTTTGGGATGACGAGTTCTGTAGACATCTATCAGGTCCACTTGGACTATAGTTGCATTCAAGTCCTGAATATCTGTTAATTTTCTGTCTTGATAATCTGTCTAATACTGACAGTGGGTTATTAAAGTTTCCCACTATTATCGTGTGGGGATCTAAGTTTCTTTGTAGGTCTCTAAGAACTTGTTTTATGAATCTGGGTGAATCATAAAATCAGAACTTGTTTTATGAATCATAATATATATTAGCTGACTATATATTTAGGATAGTTAACTTTTCTTGTTGAACTGAGCCCTTTAAAATTATGTAATGCCCTACTTTGTCTTTTTTGACCCTTGTTGGTTTAAAGTCTATTTTGTCAGAAACTAGGATGGCAAATCCTGCTTTTTTCTCCTTTCCATTTGCTTGGTTTATTTTCCTCTTTCCTTTTATTTTGAGTCTATATGCATATTTTCACATAAGATCGATCTCCTGAATACAGCACACCGATGGGTCTTGTCTTTGTATCGAGCTTACCATTCTGTGTCTTTTAACTGGGGTTTTTAGCTCATTTACATTTAAGGTTAATATTGTTATGTGTGGATTTGATCCTGTCATCATGATTCTGGCTGGTTAAATTTGCAGTCTTGTTAATGTAGCAACTGCTTCATAGTGTCAACTGGACTTAATAAGTCCAGCTTGCTTCTATTCTCCCCATCTCTTTCAGGTACTCCAATTAGTCATAGGTGTGATCTTACAGGGTCCCATAGTTAAAAACCCCTGAGGTTTTGTTTATTCCTTTTCATTTTTTTTTTTTTCTCTCTAATCTTTTCTGCTTGCCTTATTTCAGCAAAATAGTCCTCAAACTTGGATAGTCTCTCTCCTGCTTGGTTGATTTGGCTGTTGGTATTTGTGTTTACATCATGATGTTTTCATGCTGTGTTTTTCAGTTTCATCAGGTCATTTATGTTTCTCTCTAAACTGGTTATTCTAGTTAACAAATCTTGTAATCTTTTATCATGGTTCTCAGCTTCTTTGCAATGGGTTAGAACAGAATCCATTAGCTCAACGAAAATCATTATTACCCACTTCTTTTTTTCTTTTTTTTTTAAGATGGAGTCTTGCTCTGTGGCCCAGAATGGAGTGCAGTGGCGCCATCTTGGCTTACTACAACTTCCACCTCCCAGGTTCAAGCGATTCTCCTGCCTTAGTCTTCCCAGTAGCTGCGCCAACATGCCCAGCTCATTTTTGTATTTTTAATAGAGACGGGGTTTCACCATGTTGGCCAGGCTGGTCTCAAACTCCTGACCTCAGGTGATAGCCTGCATCGGTCTCCCAAAGTGCTGGGATTACAGGTGTGAGCCACTGTGCCTGACCTATTACCCACTTTCTGAAGCCTACTTCTGTCAGTTCATCCATCTCAGCTGCAGCCCCATTCTGTGCCCTTGCTGGAGAAGTGTTGCTATCATTTGGAGGAGAAGAGGCATTCTGGCTTTTGGAATTTTAAGCGTCTTTGTATTGGTTTATCCTAATCTTTGTGGATTTATCTACCTTTGATCTTTGAGGCTGATTACCTTTGGATGGGGCTTTTGTCGGGGGTGGGGGTGGCTGTCTTTTATGTTGATGTTACTGTTGCTTTTAGTTTGTTACTTTTTCTTCTAACAGTCAGGCCCATATCCTGCAGATCTCTTGCCGTTTGCTGGGGTTCACTCCAGACCCTGGTCGCCTGGGTATCACCAGTAGAGGCTGCAGAACAGTAAAGATTTCTGCCTGCTCCTTCCTCTGGAAGCTTTGTCCCAGAGAGGCACCAGCCTCATGTCAGCTAGAGCTCTTCTGTATGAGGTGTCTATCAACCGCTGTTGGAAGGTCTCTCCCAGTCAGGAGACATGGGGTCAGGGACCTGCTTGAGAAGGTAGTCTCTCCCTTATCAGAGTTGGTGCACTGTGCTGGAAGAATGCCTCTTGCCAATATCCACCCCTCTCTTCACAGCCATCAACAGGAAAGATTAAGTCTGTTGAAACTGAGACTGTAGCTGTCCCTCCCCGCAGATCCTCTGACCCAGGGAGATGAGAGTTCTATCTGTAAGCCCCTTACTGGAATTGTTGTATTTTCTGTAGAGATGCCCTGCCTGGTGAGGAGGGATCTAGAGAAACAGTCTGGCCACAGCCACTTTGCTACGCTGTGGTGAATTCTGTCTAATCCAACCTTCCCAGTCTCCTTAGCACTGTCAGGGGAAAACCGACTACTAGAGCCACAGTAATGGCAGTCATTCCTCTCTCCCGACCCCGAACTCAGTTGTCCCAGGCAGACTACAGATGTCTGTGCTGGCAGTGGGAATTTCAAGCCAGTGGTTCTTAGCTTGCTGGGCTCCGTGGAAGTGGGACCCGCTGAGTGAGAACCTGGCTTCAGCTCCCTCTTCACGTGACTGGATGGTTCTCCTGTCTCACTGGAGTTACAGGTGTTGCTGCAGTATGTAAAAACTCATACAGCTCGGTGCCTGTCTGAATAGGCGCCCAGGTTTGTGCTTGAAACCCGGGACCCTGGCGGTGTAGGCTCATGAGGGATTCTCCTGATCCCCAGATTGCAAAAGTCCATGGGAAAAGCCTAATAACCCTGGCGGGTAGCGCAGTTCCTTACCACTTCCATTGGCTGGGGGAGAAAGGTCTCTCCGTCTGTGCACTTCCCAGGTGAAGCGATACCGCACCTGCTTCTGCTTGATTTCGTGGGTTGTGCCCACTGCCTAGCCAGTCCCAGTGAAATGAACAGGGTACCTCAGTTGGAAATGCAGAAATCATTCACCGTCTATGTTGGTCTCGCTGGGAGGTACAGACCTGAGCTGTTTCTATTTGGCCATCTGGGGCCCTACAAGGGACATTTTGTCAGCCCAAGTTGACTAAGATGATGACTCTTTTACTTCTTATCATTTTTACTTCAGTAGTCAAATATCTGCAGAAATCTGGTTTGTTGTAAACGTCTAACAGGAATGGATATTTGAAAGTAGATCAGTTTGACATGTACATCTTTATGGCTATTGTGACAATGTACATTGCTAGTCAGGAGTCACTCTTAAGCAGATAGGTAAGTAAGCAGAACATAAATATGTCAATAAATTTCACAATGCTGGGTACTGAATAAATGTAAGTCTGTGAAATAGAGTAACCAACGTGAAAAGATAAGAAAACTCTTTGTGGTCATTAAAAAAAAATAGAAAAACTCCAATAAGAACTTAGAAAATTATGACTATATATTTAGGAGAACCTACCCCATATGATCTCTGATTTAAACAATATTAAATAAGAACAGGTTATCTTATACTTTTATTGTCAGACTCAAAACTGATGACGAATTATATGTATGTTGTAAGCATAGTTAAATATGTAAGCTGCCTCAAGGTGGAATGAAGAAATATGGAATATATATATATATACACACACACACATATATACACACACACACACACAGTCAAGGTACAATACTATTGAAAACATCTCGTTGTGTTTGGGAGGAGAAAATAAGCAAATAAGCACATTCTGGACGTAGACTTGCCTTTCCTTTGGAATAAAGAGAAGGAAGGAAAGAAAAGATTCTTCAGAATCGCCCTCCACTTCTCTAATGCCATTAATTTTTTAAAGTCTTACCTCAAATGTTCACTCTGAGTTGAAACTCCCTGACCTGCATCGTCACCCTTTTCTCCTTCACTTCCAATTATATTTTGCAATAACCACTCTTGAGTTCCTTAAGATTATAGAAGACTATATATAAACTTTAGGTCAAGCAACATGAAAAATGTGTTCTTGAATTTTTAAAAAATCCTCTGTTCATTTCACCTTATAGAGAATTCTTTAAAATCCCTAAAAAGGAAGTTTTCCTATTACAGACTACCTACTGAATCTCCCATTTATTTCTTAAGTTTTGATCTCATATGGAGACAACATATAACCCTGAAAAATTACTCAAGTATTTATTTAAAAAATGGCCTTATTCATATTTTAATTTTAACATCTTGTTTTAAAAACAAATTTAATAAACAAAAGCTGTCTATATTTTAAAGTATATTTTTCTCTTCATGTATCAGCAACACATATATACCCTCTAAACAAATTTATTTTTGGTTTAACTTTTAAATAAGTATTTGACAATGTGGTAAATATGCAAGTTAGAAAAGGCATATTAAGACACATCAGGAGTTAACTTGACTGTTGGTAACAGACTTCCAGGAAAGAAGACTATGGGACAGTTTTTCAACTCCTTCAAATTTGAATGCTCTCACTTTATAACAGCTAGTACACCCTTTCTAGAATAAGACTCTTACCTGTTGTGGTCATTATAGTCCAAATTCTGATTGAATTCTGATTTTTAAATTTATCTTGCTCTGATCAGCAGCCACATTTTTCTGAAAGTCTCAGTGCTGCTGAATAACTTAGCACGGTGATTTTTATATCAGAATTTTCTTTTGCTAGTTGAAGAGAAACAATTCTTTAAAATAGAAATGAGTCTGCTTTTAACAAAGCCCTAAATTTATCCGTGTTCTTACTGGGTTTGTGGGATTGCTGTAAGATAATTCTTATTATTCTTCAGCACAAATAAATTTTATTCATGTCCAAATTTCCACTATATCATCTCCTTAATTTCTGTGCCATTTTATTTAAAATAACTAAATTTTATATGTCAATTCATATTTAACAGTTATGAACAAGAATGTAAAATATACAGTTACTTCTGTTGTATCTACTTCCTTTCTCTAAATTCTTATTTATTTTATAGTATTCTAGACATGTAGTCAAAGGAAACAAACTTTTGCTCCTGTGAAATTTTGTAGGAAACTTTTTGCCTGAGTGCCTAAAGTTACTGAAAACAAGACAATTTTTAAGCTAATTTGCCAAACGCCAACTATCTCAATGGCTAAGTTATCAAAGGAACAATTTTCTGAATGAACTCTCCTCATAGTCATTCCTCCACGTGAGGTTTCCCTCTTTCTTCACCAGCTTCTTCTGGATTTAGCTCAGGGAAATGATTGAAAAACAAATTGAAAAATATATTTAAAAACTATCTATGGGCTAAAATGAAAGTTAACAACTAAAACATTATGGAAATCTCAAAAGCTGTTAAACACATAATTCAAATTGCTGTAAACTTTATAGTGACTACAGAAACAACCACATTTGTCTTTCAGAAAGAAAATGCTAGCTGAAGAGAAACAAGTTTTTTAAATAGAAATAATTTATTCTGGAAGACAGCTAGTGTTTCAGAGATGTTGTCCAGCCAGTGAATTGAATTTTGTTGAAATGAATTTGGCAAATAAAGCTAGACAGAGCTCAAGTTGCAAGGAATAATTAGGAAAAGATCAGGAATTGAAGAAGTCGAGCAATAATGGGCTGACAACTGGGAAGTTTCAAGAGGAGTAAAAGTTGAGACTGAGTTAAATTAGGCATAGCACTTTTCTCTCAGCTTTTATTTTACTTCTGAGAAAAGTATGTTTTCTTAGTAACAATCCTGGGATGTAAGTTGTGATAACGTATCCTACAAAAGTCAAAGACAGGTTTCCTGAGGTCAACCTAAAGCAGCAGGTAAGGGCTGTGGAGCCCTTGGACATCAGAATAATGATATTGCAAATGTGACTCAGTGTCTAAACCAAAGTTACACTAATGCACTTACAAAATTAATATTTTTTAGAAAGGTTCTTATTTTCTCTCATCCCCAGTTGGGTGTACTGAAATTCAGTTTTGGCACTAACCATCCAGAGTTAGCATAGACATTCAAGGTTACTTAAGACATCTACTGCCTTTCAGAGGTTCCCAGGCCTCCTGCATTTTTGATCCACTGACTATAAATTCAGGATTTCCCATGACACCCTCAGATTTGGTAATTCATTAGAATGATTTACATAAGTTGCAAAAGCACTACACTTTTGCAGTTTTATCATAAAATATACAAAACAGGAAGACCAGTCAAATAAAGAGACACATAGGATGATGTATTGAAAGGAACACAGAGCTCTGTATCCTCTCTCACTGGAATGAAGGTTTAATTTTCTCACAGCAAAACAACATGTTCACTAACTGGGACACTGCACTAAATGTCAGTATCCAAAGTTTTACTGGGGTTTTATTATGTAGAAATTACTGATTGATTCAATCATTGGCTGTATCATTTAGCTCAAACTCTTGCCCCCTTCATTCCCTGAACATTGGGCTGGCTTTAGTCCCATTACTCTAATTACCTGTTTGGTCTTTCTTGTTTCTAGCCCCAATCCCAGAGTTATCTATAGGACACATTGAGTCACTTCATTCATATAACAACAAGAAAACCCAAAACAACCAATCAACCAACCAACCAACAAACAAACAAAAAAACTCCTACCACTTGAGAAATTCCAAGGATTTTAGAAGCTTCCTACAGGAACTCTGGACCAAGATCAGACAAACTCTTATAGTAGAAAAACATATATTTGCTGTTTTGAAATAAATATTCTGCTTTCTTAGCTAGATCACATTCTAATATCCTTTTCCCACTTTCATTCTCCTGGATAACCTGACAGAAATGTGGAAATAGGAATAATGATAGGAGATTTACATATATTACCTAGCAATCACCATTACAGCCTATATGATAGTATTTTATCCTATTTTTTAGATGAGAGAATTTAAGCATTGGAAAGTTGAGGAGCTTGTTTCAAATCGTATACTTAATAAGAGGTAAATCATACACTAGATTACGTTTTAATACCCCTTTCCTACTTTTATTCTCCTGGATAACCTGGCAGAAATGTGGAAATAGGAATAATAATAAGAGATTTACATATATCAGCTAGCAATCATTACAGCCTATGAGATAGTATTTTATCCTAATTTTTAGATGAGAGAATTAAAGCATTGGAAAGATGAGTAACTTGCTTCAAATTATACACTGAGTAAGAAGCAAAGTCCGTGCTGGAAACCAGGACAAGTCAGGCCCAAAACCTAGACAGAGCAAGGGTAAACGTTGTTGTGGTCCATTACTTCTAGGACCTTCAATGTGAAACTGTTTTAGTATTTAGCTCAAAATGGATATCAAAAGTCTTTTGGTAACATTTTCCAAACTGTGTTATCAATTAGAGATATGATTTATATTTGCTTTTTCTTGCAGGCCTCTACTTTCAGCTAATGCAAAACAGTCCCTCAAGGTTTTAATTCATTCCAGCATTAACTCAAAAGTCCAAGTCCAAAGTCTTACCTGAGACAATGCAAGTCTCTTCCACCTATGAGCCTGTGAAATCGAAAACAAGCTAGTTACTTCCTAAATACAATGGGGCTACATGTTACATTGGCTAAATACAGCCTTTCCAATGGATGAAATTGGCCAAAGTGAAGGGGCTACAGGCCCCATGCAAGTCTGAAATCCAGCAAAGCAGCCAAATCTTAAAGCTCCAAAATGATCTTGTTTGACTCCATGTCTTACACTCATGTTATGGTGATGCAAGGGGAGGGCTCCCATGGCCTTGGGAAGCTCTGTCCCTGTGAGTTTTCAGGGCATAGCCTCCCTCCTGACTGCTTTAACAGGCTGGCATTGAGTGTCTGAAGTTTTTCCAGTTTCATGGTGCAAGCTTTTGGTGGATTTACCATTTTGGGATCTGGAGGACAGTGGTCCCCTTCTCACAGCTCTCCTAGGCAGTGTCCCAGTAGGGACTCTATGTGGGAATTCCAACCCCACATTTCCCTTCCACATTGCCCTAGCAGAGGTTCTCCATGAGGGCCCTGCCCCTGCAGCAAACTTCTGCCTGGACATTGAGGCATTTACACACATCCTCTGAAATCTAAGTGGAGGTTCCCAAACCTCAATTCTTGACTTCTGTGCACCTGCTAGCTCAATATCATGTGGAAGTTTCCAAGGCATGGGGCATGCACCCTCTGAAGCTATAACTTGAGCTGTACTTTGACCCCTTTTAGTCATAGCTGGAGTGACTAGAATGCAGGACACCAAGTCCCTAGGCTGCACAGATCCAGGAGGTCCTGCACCCAGCCAACTAAACCATTTTATCCTCTTAAGCCTCCAGACATGTGAAAGGAGGGGCTGCCAGGAATATCACTGACATGTGCTGGAGACATTTTTCCTATTGTCTTGTCAATTAACATTTGGCTCCTTGTTACTTATTCAAATTTCCATAACTGGTTTGAATTTCTCCTCAGAAAATGGGTTTTTCTTTTCTATCGCATTCTTAGGCTGCAAATTTTCTGAACTTTTATGCTCTGCTTCCCTTTTAAACATAATTTCTAATTCCAAGCCATGTATTTGTGAATACATAAAACTGAATGTATGACATAATTGTGAATGACACAAGTCACCTCTTAAATGTTTTGTTGCTCAGAAATTTATTCCGCCAGATGACCTAAATTATCTCCCTCAGTTCAAAGTTCCACAAATCTCTAGGGCAGGTGCAGAATTCCATCAGTCTCTTCGCTAAAGCATAATAAGAGTCATCTTTTCTCTCATCTCCAACAAGTTCCTCTTCTCTATCTGAGACAATCTCAGCCAGGACTTTATTGTCCATATCACTATCAGCATTTTGGTCAAAGCCATTCAGCAAGTCTGTAGAAAGTTCCAAACTTTCCAACAAGTTCCTGTGTTCTAAACCCTCCAAGTCTCTAGGAAGTTCCAAACTTTCCCTCATTTTCCTATCTTCTTCTGAGCCCTCCAAAGTGTTCCAACCTCTGTCTGTTACCCAGTTTCAAAGTTGCTTCCACATTTTTCTTGTATCTTTACAGCAGCACTCCACTCTACTGGTACCAATTTGCTGTATTAGTCTGTTCTCACACTGCTAATAAAGACGTAACCAAGACTAGGTAGTTTATAAAGAAAAGAGGTTTAATGGACTCACAGTTCCACATGGTTGGGGAGGCCTCACAATCATGGCAGAGGCATAGGAAGAGCAAAGCCACGTCTTACATGACAGTAGGCAAGAGAACACGTGCAGGAGAAATCCCCTTTAAAAAACCATCAGATCTTGTAAGACTATCATGAGAATAGCATGGTTAAAACTCATCCCCATGATTCAGTTACCTTCCACTCTGTCCCTCCCACAACATATGGGGATTATTATGATTCACGGTGAGATTTGGGTGACGACACAGAGCCAAACTATTTTTAAAGATTCCCTGTAAAAATATCAACTTGAACAACTATCCACGCACAAAAATACCTTCACAAGTGTTAATGAAAGCAAGTGTGAGGTCACAGCACCTGGGTATAGCCTAAAAATATAGACATATGAAATGGAGTAAGAAGGATAGTCAAACATTAGTCATGTTATCCCTCTCTCAACTCTGGCCAGCACAACATGAAAAGAGATACTTCTGTGTGGGGGGAAAAAAAAAAAAAAGGAAGAAAGTATGTGTAGGACCTTGCCTTGGGCCCCAACACTGGGCTTGCCACAATAAAATTCAGCACTGGGAAGCCTCCATGGTCCCTACATCCAGGATAATACCTAAGGACTGAGTCAGTAGACCCACCCCAGTACCAAATGGGCACCAATAACCTGTGTAAGAGAGATTGCTTTTTGACCCACATCACCAACGACTGACTGCAATGGCCTTAAATTCTGAATAAACATCAGAAGCAAACTAACTTTAAAAGCCAAGGGCTTTGAGTGTGTTCCAGAACTGCTTAAGATCCAGTGGCCATTGAATTTCAGTCCAAGCCTGCACCAACCTTGGTGGCCACATGACTCTAGCCCAGGCTGCACAAGCTGAAGCGATTCTAGGCTTAGGGTGCTTTCTAGTGCTACAAGGCTTCAGTGGCCATGGATTTAGATACCATACCAACTAGTTTGCACAGAATTTCTGGACAGATTTACTGATGAAGAACAGTCCCACACAAAGTCAAACTACAAAGATTAAAGCATGAACATTGACACATGACCATAAGGATCACGAAAAATCATGAAAACATGTCACTAAATGGACAAAATAAGGTGCTAGTGACTAACCTTAAAAAGATGGAAATGTCTAAACCACCTGGCAAAAATTCAAAATAGATGTGTTAAATCTCAGTGAACTTCAAAAAAATTCAGAAAAATAATTTTAAAATGTATCAAATAAATTTAACAGAAAGATTTAAACAATTTTAAAAACCAAATAGAAATTCTGGAAATAAAAATAAAATGAACAAGGAAAAAAAAACCACCACAGAGAGCATCAATGGCATAACTGATCAAAGATAATAAAGGATCTGTGAACTCAAAGACACGTTATTTGAAAATATAAAGTTAGAGGAGAAAAACATAATGAAAAGTCATAAAGAAAGCTTATGTGATTGGTAAGATAGCATCAAAAGGGCAAATTACCAGTCATTGACCTTCAGAACAGAATAGAGGAAGATAAAAGGGTAATAAGTTTATTTAATGAAATAATAGAATCAAACTTTCCCAGCCTGGAGAAAGATATAAATATCCCTGTGCAGAAAGGTCAAAATCTCTAATCTGATTCAATTCTAATGAGACTAATTCAAGACATTAACACTATCAAAGATTAAAGGAAAAGAGAAGGTCCTAGATGTAACAACAATAACAAAAACCAAACAGCAAATATCATATAAAGGAGTTCAAAAGCCAAACAAATAACTTCTAGGAAAAAACCTTACAAGAGGAGAGAGTGGAATAATATATTTAAAGTGCTGAAGGAAAAGACTGTCAACCAAAAATACTGTACCCAAAAAACCATCCACAAGATGTGTGTGTGAGAGAGAAAGATTTTCCTAAGCATACAAAACATGAAGTTGTTCATTACCACCATACCTGTTCTACAAAAAAATAAATAATAAATAAATAAATAAATAAAAACTAAAGAAAGTGTTTGAAGCTGAGAAAAAGATGCTAATGAGTAACATAAAAAATCTAAAAGTATAACACTCATTGAAAAAGTAAGTACACAGATTCAAAATACTCTAATACTGTAATGGTGGAGTGTAAATGACATATGTCTATTAAGAAGGTTAAAAGACAATTCCATTAAAATAATAATTATAAAGATTCTTAAGGAATATGCAATATAAGAACATGTAAATTATGATGATTAAAATTCAAAATGTTGTGAGGAGCTGCATTAAAGTGTATGAAGGCTTGTTTGCTTGTTTTTATAATTAAAGTTATCAATATGTGTTATAACTGTAGGATAATTTTTCTCGGCCTCATGGTAACCACAAAGAAAGAGCCTAAAATAGATATATCAAAACTAAAAAGTCAAGGATCAAACATGCTAATAAAGAATATCACTTAACCACAAATAAAGACAATAAGAAAGAAAGAAAGAAAGAAAGAAAGAAAGAAAGAAAGAAAGAAAGAAAGAAAGAAAGAAAGAAAGAAAGGCCGGGCGCAGTGGCTCAAGCCTGTAATCCCAGCACTTTGGGAGGCCGAGACGGGCGGATCACGAGGTCAGGAGATCGAGACCATCCTGGCTAACACAGTGAAACCCCGTCTCTACTAAAAATACAAAAAAACTTAGCCGGGCGAGGTGGTGGGCGCCTGTAGTCCCAGCTACTCGGGAGGCTGAGGCAGAAGAACGGCGTGAACCCGGGAGGCGGAGCTTGCAGTGAGCTGAGATCTGGCCACTGCACTCCAGCCTGGGTGACAGAGCGAGACTCTGTCTCAAAAAAAAAAAAAAAAAAAAAAAAAAGAAAGAAGAAAGAAAGCAAGCAATCAAGCAAACAAGAAACCCAAGCAGATCCTGAGTCGTTGACCTCAGTATGTCATAGAATAAAGTCATCATTTAGGTTGAAAGACACAACCCTAGCCATTTAGAAACACTTAAAAGCAGAGCTTGGAATCTAGATAGCCTAAATATTTTATAAATAAAAAAACTGAGATTATGTATTTGTCAAATAAGTTGAGATAAGTGTCTAATACATTTTAGAAAGATCTTTATAGTACATTTATTTTTAAAAAGTTTTAATTTTGAAACAGAGTAAACTCTTCATTCAACAGAAAACCAGGTCATGCAGAAAGTCTCACTAGAGTTGCTGGCAGAAAGCTGGGAGAAAGGAGAATGGAGGAGAAAATATGAATATGACTATACTGTCTTTGCTTATTTGTTTATAATTCCAAATAGAAACTCACTTAAGACTCTGCTCTTGATAGGTCCAGTTATTATTATTTGATTGAGTTGGTGGTATAGATGCTGGGAATACAAGCACAGAAATTACAACCTTGAAGGAATTCAAATCAGTTTGAATTATATTACTGGTGTCACCTTCCTTCTTCAGGATGTTTTCAGTTCTATTTGCATATTTCCTAGCTCTTGATGCTTTTTTTTTTCTTTAGAATTTAAGATCCCATAGTAATTCACCAGAGATGGGAGTATCAGGCTGCAGTTTTTTAATTAAGAAAATTCACAATTAATATGTATTTTCAAATTAGAAGCACTGTTGTATGACTACAAGAGTGTGCATTTTACATTTTAATCTATGTGCATGATACCTGCTAGAGTTGGACAGTAGCCAAGCTGAATGACTGTATGTGGCAGCTTTAGATTGCAAAAATTGCTGAACCACAAATTTTCCAAAGGTAATTAATCTTTTTTTTCATTTTCTTTTTTTTTTTTTAAAAAAACAAACAAACAAACAAACAAACAAACAAAAACCTTTAAGTTCTGGGATACATGTGGAGAACGTTTAGGTTTGTTACATAGGTATACATGTGCCATGGTGGTTTGTTGTACCTATCAACCCGTCATCTAGGTTTTAAGCTCCACATACATTAGGCATTTGTCCTAATGCTCTCCCTCCCCTTTCCCTCTACCCCACAACAGTCCCTAGTGTGTCATGTTCCCCTCCCTGTGTCGATGTGTTCCCATTGTTCAACTCCCACTTATGAGTGAGACCATGCGGTGTTTGCTTTTCTGTTCCTCTGGTAGTTTGCCTAGGATGATGTTTTCCAGCTTCATCCATGTCCCTGCAAAGGACATGAACTCATCCTTTTAATGGCTGCACAGTATTCCATGGTATGTATGTGCCACATTTTCTTCATCCAGTCTATCACTGATGGACATTTGGATTGGTTCCAAGTCTTTGCTATTGTAAATAGCAAATTTGATGCAATAAACATATATGTGCATGTGTCTTTATAGTAGAATGATTTATAATCCTTTGAGTATATGCCCGGTAATGGAATTGCTGGGTCAAATAGTATTTCTGGTTCTAGATTCTTGAGGAATCGCCAGTCTTCCACAATGATTGAACCAATTTACACTCCCACCAACAGTGTAAAAGTGTTCCTATTTTTCCACTTCCTCTCCAGCATCTGTTGTTTCCTGACTTTTTAATGATCACCATTCTAACTGATGTGAGATGGTAACTCATTTTGGTTTTGTTTTGCATTTCTCTAAGGACCAGTATGATGAGCTTTTTTTCATATGTTTATTGGCCGCAGAAATGTCTTCTTTTATGAGGTGTCTGTTTATATCCTTCACCCACCTTTTGATGGAGTTTTTATGTTTGTTTGTTTGTTTTGTAAATTTTGTTTTGTAAATTAGTTAAAGTTCCTTGTAGATTCTGGATACTAGCCCTTTGTCAGATGGATAGGTTGCAAAACTTTTCTCCCATTCTGCAGGTTGCCTGTTCACTCTGATTATAGTTTCTTTTGCTGTGCAGAAGCTCTTTAGTTTAATTAGATCCCATTTGTCAATTTGGATCTTTTTCTCTCTTTATGTTATTAAACAGAAGATGACAATAAAGTTTCCTACTCAGCAGAAATTAGGATGCTTCAGTTTCATATTGTTAAAACTTTACAGAATTTTATTCTGTAAAAAAATCCTGATATTTAGGAAAATAACCCCTCATTTAAAAAATATCAATCAGAGTTCTCCATTTAACAGACTACTGTAATATATTTGAACTCTTTGCTCTTGGAGTACGACTTTGAAGTACCTTGGCATGTGACTTTGGGTAAAATCCATTTATACATAACTAGATATCGCATTTATAAGTGTGTTTGTAGAAATATTTCTACAGATGTTTGTAAAACAAGTTAAATTAAATACTTTGGTTTACTTCTGAAAAGATAAAATTTCACATAATATTTATGGTTGCTATCGTGGCTCTTTTCAAAAGAAAAAACATTCATGAGTTTATACTTTAGGATATTCAAATGGCCATTATTTATTTTTAATGTGAGACCAAATTTATGGAACTGTCTAGAACTTTAAATAATATGGGCTCATTAATACCCAAATATGTAAGGTTTTTTATCTCATGTAAGCAAGTAATACATTGGAAAGAAACATTATGTTCTGTTTCTTTTTAATGTAGCTTGTGTTTAAAAATGTACACAAAGCAAATACTCTTCTATTTATTTTGTCTCATTTGCTTTTCACAATAAGTAAAATTTTTAAATAAATTGTATGCTTGAAAATTTAAAAAAAGAAAGACTCCACAAAACAAATAAAAAATGAATGAATTGGTAGTAGAAGGTTTATACATATCAACAATTACCTTGAATGTAAATTGATCAAATTCTCTTATTAAAAGAAATAGAGTCAATATATGGATAAGAAACAAAACAACAAACCAAGACCTAATTGTGTGCTATCTACAAGAGACTAACTTCACCTGTAAGGACATTAATAGACTGAAATGGAAGAGATGAAAAAAGATATTCCATGCAAATGCATATTCAAAAATTAAATTAGTTATATTCATATCAAATAAAATATGCATTAAGTCAAAAACTGTAAAAAGAAACAAAGAAGGTCATTATATAATGATGAAGAGGTCAACTCTGCAAGACAATTTAACAATTATAAACATAAATGCAGTCAATACCAGAGTAACTAAATTTATAAAGCAAATATTTATAGATCTAAAAGCATAAATAGACCACAATACTATATTAGTAGGGGAGTTCAACACCCATTTTAATTAATGGACCACTCGTCCAGGAAGAAAATTTCAAAAAGAAATTTAGCAGTTGAATTTAAACTGCACTCTAGAACAAATGAATCTAACAGATATTCATAGAACATGTCATAGATCAGCTGAAGAATACACATTCTGCTGAACTGTACATGGAATATTCTCCAAGATAGATTATATGTAAGTTCCCAAAACAAGTCTTAACTAACCTAAGACACTCTAGATTTTCTACTTGATTCTTTTTAATTATTTCAATCTCTTCGTTGAATTTATTTGAGCTTCCTCAAACAACTATTTTGAATTCTCTGTCTGCAAGGTTACATTTCTCTATTTCTACACAATTGATCCTTGGTGAGTTATTTAGTTCATTTTGTGAGATTATATTTTCCTGAATGTTCTTGATACTGGCAGATGTTCATCTGTGTCTTCTCATTGAAGAGTTAGGTATTTATTGTAAACTTCTCAGTCTGAGAATGTTTGTACTCATACATCTTGGGAAGTCTTTCCAGTTATTCAAAAGGACTTTAGTGTCATGATCTAAGCAGCGTCTAATTTAGGTAGCAACACAAGTCCAGTAATGCTGTGGTTCTTGCAGACTCATAGAGGTACTACCTTAATAGTCTTGGACAGGTTCCAGAAGAATTCTCTGGATTACCAGGCAGAAATTCTTGTTCTCTTCCCTTACTTTCTCCCAAACAGAGTCTCTCTCTCTCTCTCTTGCTCTCTCTCTCTCTCTCTGTTCTGAGCCACCTGGATCTCGGGATGGAGTGACACAAGCACTCCTGTAGCCACCACCATGAGGTCTGTGGTGGGTGAGACCGGATACCAAAACAGTACTGGGTCTTACACAAGGCCTGCTGTAATCACTCTCTGGATACCACCTACATTTGCTAAAGGCCACAGGGCTATACAATCAGCAGGTGGCAATGCCAGCCAGGTTTTTGTCCTTCTCTTCAAGGTGGAAAGTTCCCCCAGGCCCAAGATATGTTCAAAAGTGCCACCTGGAAACTAGGGACTATAGTCAAAAACCTTAGAATTGTACCTGGTGTTCTATTGTACTGCAGCTGAGCTGACATTTAAACCACAAGATGCAATCCTTCCCTCCCCTTTCTAAGGGCAGAGGAGCCTCATTCCCTAGCTACAGCCACTGCACGCTCATAGGGAGTCCTGCCAGACTACCGCCAATGTTCTCTGCAGGTTCAGTGGCTCTTCAGTTAGTTTGTAATGAATGCTCTCTGGCCTGAGACTCACTCTTTAGGGCAGTAGTCTCCAATCTGACTCACACAAGACCAAAAATGTCATCTAAGAGCCAAGTCCCAGAGTCCGGGACCCCAAGATTCTACTTGGTGCTCTACACCCCTGTGGACAAGGTGGTACCTTAGGTGCAACATAAAGTTTCCTTTGCTTTTCCCTCTGCTTTTCTTAAGTGGAAGGAGTCTCACCTCATTGCCACCATAGCTGGGAATGTGCTGAGTCTCGCCTGAATCCAGCAAGTCTTAGAGTCTCAGCAAAGGCCCTCAACATAGTACCTGGGTATTGCTGCTGGTTATTCAGGACCCAAAGACTCTTCAATTAGCTGGTGATGAATCCTGCCAGAACTGGGACTTTCCTTTCAAGGCAGCAGATTCCCTTCTAGCCCAAGTGGTGTCTAGAAATATTGTACAGAGCTAGGGCCTTGAAAGGGTGTCTCGTGACTCTTACCGGTGACCTGTTTTGCTCTGACTGAGCTGATAGTCAAGATGCAAGACAAAAGTCCTCCCGACTCTTCCATCTTCTTTCCTCAAGCAGAGAGAAGTGATCTCATTTGGAGCCACAAGTTCTGCAGCCTAGAATTAGGGAAGGGGTGATTCCACTACCCTGTTAGCTACCCTAGCTATTTTTTCAGTCGGTTGCATCCTACCCACCATGCCCCGGTCTACTATCTTTAGGCCCATTTCAGCCCTAGAACTTGCCTAGCTGTTGCAGTCTTTGTGGCCTAGACTGTCTTTCAAGTTTATTTAGAGTTCCAGAGCACTTTAGCCTGTGGTGGTGAGGCTTGTGGGAACTCAAGTTCCTACTTCTGGGATTGGTAATTCCCCTCTGGGCAGAGCTGGTATAAATGCTCCCTCTGTGGGCAGGAATCATCTGAGTTTGGTCTGATTTTGTTTTTTGCCATAACATGGTAGGACTGAGTCAACCCCTCTCCCCAGCACATAGAAAGACTCTCCACACCGTGTTGCCATTGTTAGGGGACAAGGGATGGCTGGCATCAGTGATTCAAGGCTGTTTTTCCTATGACTGAAGTGCCTCTTTCAGTGATATGAAGTTAAAACCAGCTACTGCAAGTGCTCACTTGGTTTTTTATTCTTATGAAGGTGCATTTTTGTGCATGTATAGATCGTTGTTAAATTGGTGTTTTTGTTGGGGAAATGATTGGTGGAGTTTTCTATTCTGCCACCTTACTCAGCGTATCTATGTCTAATTTATAAATTAAACTTTATCACAAGTATGTATGTATAGGAAAATTTCAGAGTATATATAGGGTTCAGTACAATCAACAGTTTCTGGCATTCACTTGGAGTCTTCAAAAGTGTCCCACATAGATAAGGGGAGATTAGTGTACCTATTTACTTTCCGTAGACAAATGACCTCAGGTCCCTAGCATTTGCCTTATTGCTAGGGACCATGTCTTTTTTGCTACTATTTAAAGGGGCAGACTTGAATATTATTTAAGAAAGCAGAGAAAACACAATGAGCCATTGGCAAATCTGAAATTAAAATTTGGACTAAAGTTTCTGTTCATGATCATACTCATCATTCAGGATATAAATTAAACATGCACTCTATTCCTGATACTACATCAATGACAGTAATTAGTCTGTCTCTTTGCCTCCTCATTCAAGTACAAAATTCTCAATATTTTCTATACAGTGTTAGAGAAAAAAATACTGGACTTCTCTGCATGAAACTCTACTGAGTATAAATTTAAGCCAAAATTTAGTTTAAAATAAACTCCATATAGAACAAAAAAAAAATACACTACTAGAATAATATGGCATTTATAGTGTTTTAAGACCGGCAAATTTTCGAAAGAAAAAGTAGCCAGAAAAGTTAATATTTAATCTACTTATTAAGTATGTACATTTCTCTCTGTATTCAAATGATTCCCATAACATGGTCACAAGATAGCATAATTACTCTAAAACAGATGGCCTCCATGTTTTAAGCCATCTAGTCAAGACCTATTTTTGTCTAATGCAAGAAGAAGCACCTTTTAAACAGTCATTCTACCATGTTTCTTTTTAAATAAATAAAGGTCATGAAATATTGTACTACTCCGATGTTCAATATAAGAACCACTAGCCACATGTTATTATTGAGCTCTTGGAATGTGGCTAGACTAAATTAAGATTTGCTGTGAAGTGAAAAATTTTAATAAGATTCCAAAAAAGATTTCAAAAATTTAGTTCAAAAAATGACTGTCAAATACCTCATTAACACTTTTATTTATTGATTACATGTTAAAAGATACTATTTTGGATATCTCAAGTTAAATAAAATATATTTTAAACAATATTCCTTTATTTATTGATTTTTACTCAGCAACTTGAAATTTGATGTAAAAGTAAGTCTGCAGATGGGTAAAATACACAATTTATAGCCTTTGGAAATGTCTGGTATTATAGACTGGATGTTTTTATATCTTCCTCAAATTGATGTGTTGAAATCCTAATCACCAAAGTGATGGTTTCAGGAAGTGGGGACTTCAAGAGTTGAGGTCATGAGGATGAAACTCCCATGTAATGGAATTAGTGCCCTTATAAGAAGAAACACAAAAGCAATTAACTTCTCCCTTCCTCACATAAGGATACAATGAGAAGATGGCCATTTGCAAAACAGGAAGCAGGTCTCATCAGACACCAGATTGGTGGGCACTTCCAGGCTGCTGTAACAAAAACACTATACTATATAAATTTATTTCTCACAGATCTAGAAGCTAAAAGTCCAAGATCAAAACACCAGCAGATTCTATGTCTGGTGAAGGCTGCTTACTGTTAACTTACATGGCAAAAGGAGTTAGGGGTCTCGCTCCAACCTCTTTTATAAGGACACTAATCCTTTTCATGAGGGCTCCACCTTCATGGTCTTGTCTATTCCTAAAGGACCCACTTCTTAATATCATCAGCTTTGGAGGTTGGGATTTCAACATGTACATTTTGTGGGGGAGACACAGACATTCAGACCATAGCAATATGACTATTCACAATATTTATATAACTGTTAATTTTTTAAAATGATTTCCTTTGCAAAGGTATTTTTTAAGGGTAAGACTTCAAAGAAGGATTGTGTCAGGGACATCTGACAATATGCATAGAAAATGCTCAAAAATAAATTTGTTAGGAGGTGCTATTTCTAAAGAGGCAGATCAAAGAGCGTTTGCATTTTGCTTTTTCCCCTTCCTACCTCCAAAATTTAGTATATGCTACTTAGAGGAATAAACTTGATGAAGAAGGGAATAATATACCCTATAGTTGCTTTGTGTTTTCATTAAGTGTATTTACAGGTCCTGTGAGAGACGGCGTAACCCAAACAAAAGATGAAACTTAATTCCGGGGTTCTCATTTCACCCCAGAGAAAAGTAACTTGGGAAAGATAATGAACTTTCCCCATTTCCTCATTTTCTTTATGAAAACTTAACATTCAAAATCCCATGATATTTTCCTGCCAATGGGAAGATTAGCCTAACTTCTAACATTAGGAAGAGAGAGTGAGAAGGAAAAATGTGTTGACTCCATCATAAAACTTTTTGTTTCACTTTGGTAAGATATTTATCTTTGTCTTATGAATTGAAAGTGAATATCAAGTGGGAAAAGACTTGTCCTACATTTTCACAATTAAGATGAGTACTCAAGGAATATTATAGAACAATTATGTTGAGTGTCTTTGGGCTTACAAACAATAGAAAACAAAACTGTACCATAATACTTTTGATAGAGTTTATAGCATTAATTTTAATTGACTTAATAATGGCATCAGAAGACAATTGCAGACATAGTCAAATGACAGAAATCAGGTAAAAATTCATTGATATTAATCTATCGGCTTCATACTACCTTTTCTTCCTAATTTCCTGTTAATTATGTAGAGCTGATGGACATCTGCTGAAGCAGTTTACACCAGTGTAATGCTCCCTGAAGAAAGAGTATATGTCAATTTTGTTTATTGTTTTTAGCCTATCTGACTCACATTATGTGTCAAAGTTTTGAATTGTTAAACTAAGCAATTGTTCCTCCCAATATCATTGCACATGTCATGAACACTAGCTGGTGTGAAGTAGAATGAGAAATACAATATTTGGAGTTACCTCCTTTTATAATACATGTAATCATATGTCCTGCACAGACTCCCAAATAATATCATCTAGGATATACACAAGAGAAATGTTCACCCATTTTAAAAAGATACGACTGACAAAGGGTATATTTTTTTCACTGAATAAAATAGAAAAGCTGGCAATCTGGAAATCACTCTTTATACCTGGTGCCACTTTCTTACCATTTATCTTGAGTTTACTTTCTGGTTGCCGTCTATCTCCTCTTATGCAATTCTAGGTCTTGAAGCCATCCTCTTTTTATCAAAGTTATATAAAACCCTCTAAACTGGTTTCTCTGTGTCTGTTAATGCTTTATTCAAAACATCATTCATGGTACAGTAACAATGTCTTATTAAATTTATTATTTATTGAAGTTATTATTATACATAAAATCCTCCATTAACTTCCCACTCTAAGATATAGTACAAAATCCTTAATTTAATATGTAATCCTATGTCCTTATATGATGTCTTTATATGATCTAGCTCCCATTCACCAGGCTCCTACAGAATCAGTTTTCCTTCTTCTTTACTTACCAGCCAGATTCCAGATTCTGGAATCCCCACTAATTTTGATATTTATTTAAAATTCCACCTATGTATCATTTTTGTTATTTGTATCTGTTTATTTACTTTATTGCATATTATTAGAGTTCAAATTTCTCTCATTTAATATACTTATTAATACACCAGCTATATCAACTTTCATTTATTTCCTCTCAAATGTAACTTCTACTTTGCTTGTTCAAATACCCTAGATTTCCTACATTTTAATACCAATTCTTAGGCAGAGCTCAGTGTCCATCAAGTTAAATTCCAACTTACTGGGCCTCTCCCAGCCTCAAAACTATATGAACTGCAGTAAAGGGCTCAGCCCAGTGATGAAAGAAACATAAAAAGTAGCCTCCATTCTGGACTAAATCCCAGGATGTATGCAGTTTTTTCACTTGCTACATAAGAAACAAACATTTTCCTTAAACAAATATTCAACGGCTAAGAGAAAGTCAACTTAAAAATGCACTACAATTAATTTTGCATTTTGGAAATGTTAAGTATGTATAAGCAATTTACTAAATTAGTCAACATCACTAGTCGTTGCTGTGTATCTACTCTTTTCCAGAATAATGTATACCACTTCTTGAAGTCCTAATGTATGCCAGCCATTTTGGTCAATGATTTAGATGTGTTGTTCCAATTATTTTTCATAATAGTCAAATGTGATGTTATTATCCCTATGCTACAGCTGAAGGGTAAGTAACTTAACAAAACACGTAGTGAATACAGAACTCAATTCTAGTCTTAGGTGTTTTACTCCAAGACCTTTCTCTCTTCCCTCTTGCCTTAACTTTTTCCATCTGTGGAAAACATTGCATTGTTGAAGACTAAGTTACTTACAGCTCTCTTGTTAAAGTCAGTGTCTCTGCAGCAGTTGCATGCTACCTCATAATTCCCTTGCATCATACCATTCTCATTGTACCTAATGAGAGAGGTGCCCATCTCTGGCAACACTAAGAATAGTGAATCTCACAAACATTTCAATAAAACATGTATTCCTGTATGAGTGACAAGTTCCCAGCTGGAACCTTAATTTACTTTCTATAGCCAAACAAAAGCTCACCAGAAGCTTGTTGCTTTAAAAAGAGTCCACTAGAGCTTTCCAAGAGAAGAAGCTTTGTCCTTAATTTTCCATTCTCCTTATAATAAAAGAGAATAAGGCATTCTTTAATATAGAAATAAGCCAAAAGAATAAAATAAAAGAATGAGGCCATGATAATCCTTCTATCTATTTTTTGTGTTATTTTTCTTTCCATCCTTGTATATGCTTGTCTCTTCTAATCACCATTGGATAAGATTCTGGAATCCCTACTAATTTTGATATTTATTTAAACTTCCACCTATGTGTCATTTTTGTTATTTGTATCTTTTTATTTCCTTTATTGCATATTATTAGAGTTCAAATTTCTCTCATTTAATATACATATTTGAGTAAAAACTATCAGAAACTGAATCATCAGATTAAATAATAATAATAATAATAGTAATAATGATAATAATAATAATTGCCTCACTCTTAAAAACATGCACTTAAAGGGCTGATCTTTCTATTCCCACTAATTGACTTCAGTAGGTAAATAATTTCTTTCTTGGTCTCTCTTTATGAACACAGTCAGGGTCTATTACTTATATTCACTTGATTTAGTCAAAGTTTCTAATCTGAAATGGACTTTTTCATTATTTCTTATTAATTAAAGGTTTACTAGTGGTGATGTTAATACTGAGTGTCAACTTGATTGGATTGAGGGATACAAAGTATTGATCCTGGGTGTGTCTGTGTGGGTGTTACCAAAAGAGATTTACATTTGAATCAGTGGACTGTGGAAGGCAGATCCTCTCTTAATCTGGAGGGTACAATCTTATCAGCTGCCAGCGAATATAAAGCAGGCAGAAAAATGTAAAAAAGCAAGACAGGCCTAGCCTTCCAGCATACATCTTTCTCCCGTGCTGGACGCTTCCTGCCCTGGAACATAGGACTCCAAGTTCTTCAGCTTTGAGACTTGGACTGGCTCTCCTTGCTCTTTAGCTTGTAGGCAGCCTATTGTGGGACCTTGTGATTGTGTAAGTTAATACTTAACAAACTCCCCTTTACATACACACACACACACACACACACACACACACACACACACACACACAATCTATCCTACTAGTGCTGTCCCTCTAAGAGAATCCTAATATATTTACATTTAATGATGATTGATTCTTAAATGTGTTTTTTTTTTTTTACTACTTTCACAAATTATTGTTTAAGACATATTTTTCACTACTAATGTCTAAGATTCTCTTGGTACATTAATGCATTAATGACTCCTCTAAAAGGTAATAATAGCATACATCATCTGAGGTTGTCAAAAATATTTTTCATGCACCAGTCATATTTTGTCTTCATAGTTAACTTCTTAGAATTTTTAAAATTGCATATTTCTATGCATGTAATTGTTCTGCTGGACCATGTAGATATTCAACAAATATTTATTGACTATCAATTAAATATTCAAAATGAGAAGACTGGGTAAAAAATGAGACTAAACATTGAAAAGTACTTAGTTTTGATATTTTTCATTATGTAGAACATTTTTATTTCATTAAAAATTAATTGGAAACATATATTCAACCCAAATTTCTCAGTGCCAAGGTGACCAAACTGAAGTGTTTTCAAGTGATTAGAGTATAGTAACTTAACCACTAAAAGAGTTAACTATGTAATTACTGATATGAAAACAAAAAGACAAACTCAAGCTAAAATCAGATATCCTGGTGCAGTTCTGTAGGTGCATGAACATGCACAAATTATTTAATACCTTTCTGATTTAATTCCCTCATCTGAAAATGGGAACCTAATACATATGCTATCTAATTCCATGATTAATAAAAAGATTCAATTTGAAGTCCTCATATAACTGGTTTATAAACAATGACATCAGCATGTAAGTATAAATATTGCAAAGTGTTCTTTAAATATGAATAGAATATCAAAATGTTTTAATATTGCCAAAAAAATTTTGAACAGGATATGATTTTCTTTTTGAGAATTCTTTAAAGTATAACCCATTCCATATTCTCTGTATCTATTAACTTTCTTGTGGTGAATTCTAGGCAATTCTTATCCACTATAATTGAGAATAATGATCCCATTATTGCAGTCATCCATTCATACCTTCATTCATCCATTCAAACATCTATTGAGCATCTTATGTGCTTCAAGCTTTTGGTATCTCTCTGGGTATAGGAAAAAGAAATAGTGACATGGTCTCTGGTCTTATAAAACTGTATGTGAGGATATGTATATAGTTGAAATACACATAAAATATGCTGAAATAGAGGTACACAGTATATTGTTTGTGAACATTGAGGGTTAAATAAATTATTCAAATCGAGAGATATTCTAGGGTTCTCAGTCAAGGCACTAATTTCCAATTTGCCTCACAAATTCTCTTTATAGCAAATTCAGCAAGAGCAATATTAACTGGTCTGAAGTTCAACCTCTCTCTCTGTCTCTAGTAACAATCTTAAAAAAGTGTGGAACTGTAAAGATTTAGAAAATAACAGGGAAAGGAGAAAAATTTAAAGGACCTGGATAACATAACAAGATAAGTAACAAACAACTCAGTTATTAATCTTAACTTGGAATAAAAAATTCATATTTTAACCAGATAAGAAAAGATTAAAATCAATAACATTGAACACCTATTACATCTTACATTTTAGGCACCACATATACATATATTATCTTATTTTAAAACTTGCAAAAAATTAAATTAAAAATTATCGCATTTATTGTTTTTTGTTTATTACTTTGTTTTATTTTACTTTAATTTATGGGATACATGTGTAGAATGTGTAAGCTTTGTTACATACGTATAGACGTGCCATGGTGGTTTGCTGCACCTATCAACCCGCCATCTACATTAGGTATTTCCCCTAATGCTATCCCTCCCCAGAACCCCCATCCCCCAACAAGCCCCAGTGTGTGATGTTCCCTCCCTGTGTCCATGTGTTCTCATTGTTCAACTCCCACTTACGAGTGAGAATATTAGGTGTTTGATTTTCTGTTCCTGTGTTAGTTTGCTGAGGATGATGGTTTCTAGCTTCATCCATATCCTGGCAAAGGACATGAACTTAACTTTTTCATGGCTGCACAGTATTCCATGGTGTATATGTGCCACATTTTCTTTATCCAGTCTTATCATTAGTGGGCATTTGGGTTGGTTCCAACTCTTTGCTATTGTGAATAGTGCTGCAATAAACATATGTGTGCATATGTCTGTATAGTAGAAGGATTTATAATCATTTGAGTATATACCCAGTAATGGGATTGCTGGGTCAAATGTTATTTCTGGTTCTAGATCCTTGAGGAATCACCACACTGTCTTCCACAATTGCTGAACTAATTTACACTTCCACCAACAATATCAGGCGTTCCTGTTTCTCCACATCCTCTCCAGCATCTGTTGTTTCCTGACTTTTTAATGATCGTCATTCTAACTGGTGTGAGATAGTATCTCATTGTGGTTTTGATTTGCATTTCTCTAATGACTAGTGATTATATATATACACACACATATATGTATATATAATATATATTCTATGGGTTTGAGCAGATGTGTATATATAATATATAATATATACATATATGATGTATATATAATATATAACATATGATTCATGTAATATATAATATATAATAGATGTATATATAATTATATATATAATATATACATATAATATACATATATATTGAACTTGTTTTATTGTGGCATATTTGAAGCATTGAAAGATTAAGTCACCTAAACTAAAACAAACTAAAAACCATAGCTTTTAAAAATTCCAAATCCTATATATCTCCTCTAAAACACATAGCTAGTCTTAAAATAAAACCATATATACACCCACAATTCTCTAACATATGAGTGTTTAGGTGTGTATGATGAAGCTTCTCAATCTTGTTCTTTAAACTTTAATCTTCTATTCTTTACACAATTTCTTGCATGTCAAACAATTGCAATTATAGTAAACAAAAGAGTTTATCCCCTATGGTGAAATATAATTTTCCCTCTGAGTTGGTTATTTAGTCCTGTTACATAGGAGGCATGTCATAGGCAAGAACAGAAGTTATTTATTCATACACTGGGAAGAAAATGACTTTTGGCATTCTCACTTTCCTTGTTAAACAAATATTATCATTGTAGGTACTGAATATCTGCTATGTATTCAGAATTCACCTACCCTCTGTGGTAGGACCTGTAAAGTTATCATATGCTGTATAACATAAAGGTGACAAATGACAAGGAAAAGAAAAAACTTCTTCTAGAAATTGGGATTCCAATGTAAAAATGTCTGTACTATTTAAATAAGTAAAGGGAAAAATGTATGGAGGGTAGTCTCTGAAGACACAGACAGAATAAAGCAATAGAAACCAAAACAAAATTGGTGTAGTCACTGGAACAGTGGTTCAAGACCCATAATAAGGCCATTCAACATATTATTTGCACAAATAAAATATGGATTTCTGCCAGGCTTCAATTTTCTAAAATACATATTTAATCTTGTAACATGTTAGTGTTATTTTTTGCCACTTACACTACTGCATTTAATTAGAACAAATTTAGCATTTAAGACATAATCATTTTATAAACATTAAAAAGAAAAAAGAAATACTCTACTTGAATTGACACAATGTTTTTTAAAATTTTTCATTAATGATGGAGCTCATCTACATTTTTAGAGATGTTATAATACAAATAAAAGTTGTTCTCATAAATAATGAAACACAGAATCTGTACTGTAATATTTTAAGAGTCTTTGGTATGCCATCCCAAAATATGCCATTCTGCTATATTGGCTGTTTTGAGTTAACATACTTGGAAAACAGAACTTATAAGAAGATCACTCTGAACTTACTGTTATTTCATAAAAGCCAGAGATGAAAAGTCTATGTGAAAAAATCTCCTCTTTATAGTAGGAGGAAAATAACATTGTTATCATCAAGAATGAGAAGTTGAGATGAGAGAGTTCTGTGAAGAATTTGTCAAAGAAACTTTTATCTCGTATCCTCTCCACATCATTTATTTACGTTTTCACAACTTACTATCTTTTGTCCAATTCAGTATGTGTGTTCAACTACATCTGGCTCTTCATTTCTTTATGAGGTGTTCTGTGTCACATAAAACTTATATTAAATAAATTTGTATGCTTTTCTCCGTTGATCTGTCTTATGTCAATTTAATTATTGGTTTCGAAAAACCCTAAGAGGGTAGTAGTTAAATTTTACCTCCACTACACTCATAATCTTTAATATCACGGGCACAGCAGTGACCTTGTCATTTGCAGCAAATGCAAATTGTTATTATCTCAATTTCAATCAATGCACACTTTGAACCTTATTCTGCATGTCTAGTACTAGGACCTTGATATCAATAATATTTTAACTTTGATTTAACCTCAATTGATTAATCTTAACTTTTCACAATCTTTCACATTTCTCCTTCCCTTTTTCTCTTCCTACTAGTATAAATGCTAAGTTCAATTCTTTCAATTACTTCATTGCATACATTACAAATTTCTTGACCTTCTCTTTCTGTCTCATTTGGCCAAACCTTCACACAGGTTATATCCAATTTTAAAGTTACTTCATGCCTACAGGTGTTCCAATGAACTTACAAGAAGAAGAAGAAGAAGGAAGAGGAGAATGATGAAGCTTATCTCACTTTAATTTTATTACTACAAAGTTCTTACAGGCCCTTAAATTTAACTAGAAATCACACTATAGTACCTAAATGATTAACGCTTCTGGGCCTCTGATGACTTTTCAAACTTTCTCATTTTCCTCAAAATTCCAGCATTGCTGCACCATTCTCTATTTAGTTGATGTACTTGTTTCCTATTTTACTGGAAAACATGATAATCATTTTTTTCTTTAAGTAATCATTCCCTTCACAATCAACCCCCTGAACAACATTTGTGACCATTTAACCTGACTTCTCTCTTGCTGTGTAAAACTTTTTATGCTCCTATTTAAGGTCACTTTCTTCCTAGATGTCATTCTTTCCTACCTGCTTAATAATATTGCTTTAGAAAATTAAACACTTTTTTTCCTTCATCATTAATTTTTTTTTCCACTAATGGATTGCTTCTGTCAATGAAAGACATTGTTATTTGCGATTTTGATTTGCATTTCTCTAATGACTTGTGATGATGAGCTTTTTTTCATGTTTGTTGGCCACATAAATATCTTCCTCTGAGAAGTGTCTGTTCATATCCTTCACCCACTTTTTGATGGGCTTGTTTGTTTTTCTCATAAATTTATTTAAGTTCCTTGTAGATTCTGGAGGAATAGGAATGCTTTTTTGCTGTTGGTGGAAATGCAAATTAGTTCAACCATTGTGGAAGACAGTGTAGCCATTCCTCAAGGATCTAAAACCAGAAATTCCATTTGACACAGCAAACCCATTACTGGTTAGATACCCAAAGCATTACAAATCATTCTACTAAAAAGACACATGCCCAGGTATGTTTATTGCAGCACTATTCACAATAGCAAAGACTTGGAACCAACCCAAATGCCCATCAATGATAGACTGGATAAAGAAAATATGGCACATATACATCATGGAATACTATGCAGCCATAAAAAAGAATGAGATCATGTCCTTTGCAGGGACATGGATGAAGCTGGAAACCATCATTCTCAGCAAACTAACACAGGAACAGAAAACCAAACATTGCAGGTCCTCACTCATAAGTGAGAGTTGAACAATGAGAACACATGGACACAGCGAGGGGAACATCACACACCAGGGCCTGTCAGGAGGTCAGGGACAAGGGGAGGGAGAGCATTAGGACAAATACCTAATGCACGTTAAAAACTAGATGATGGGTTGATGGCTGCAGCAAACCACCATGGCTCATGTATACCTATATAACAAACCTGCACATTCTGCACATGTATTCCGGAACTTGAAGTACAATTAAAAAAAAAAGATAGTGTTATTTGGTTCATCTTAAGAAAAACAA